>NC_051321.1:16964613-17267643 GCF_015220235.1 Choloepus didactylus
GACAGGGAGCCCAGAGTATCGGGTGCTATCTCTGGCTGACAGGTAAACCTGGGAACTTTTCTGTCCCTTTCTCTCTCTGTGGAGAAAACCTCAGCCATTTTCAGTCCTCAGTGGTTTGCAGTAAAGACAGCCTCAGCCATTTAAAATCAAAACACTTTGATCAGCAGAGTCAGAGAAACAAAGAACTTATTGATATGCAGATGACCTCTCTGGAGGGGGCACAGCTTCCCAAGAGGAAAGGGAGGGGCCCAGCTCTACTGTCTGCCTTTCCTGAACCAGACCCCAAAGCCTGGGGGAGGAGAGCCAAAGGCCACACCCTCTTACACCAGCCATTGACAGGCTGACAGGTGCACCTGCCAGGCAAAAAAGCACAGGTGTAACAATTCTCTAAGAAAAACCATCAGGGAAACCAGATACTGAATATTTCTTCCTTCTGTGACCTGAGACTGTTCTCATCTGGGAAAACCTGATTGGGGTGGCCTAGGAGGTCAGATGCCTAGACAACAGAAAACTACAACCTACACTAAGAAAAACGAAGCTATGGCCCAGTCAAAGGAACAAATGTACACTTCAACTGAGATACAGGAATTTAAACAACTAATGCTAAATCAATTCAAAAAGTTTAGAGAATATTTTGCAAAAGAGATAGAGGCTGTAAAGAAAACACTGGGCATACGTAAGGCAGAAATCAAAAGTTAAAAAAAACAACTAGTAGAATCTATGGAAATGAAAGGCACAACACAAGAGATGAAAGACACAATGGAAACATACAACAGCAGACCTCAAGAGGCAGAAGAAAACACTCAAGAACTGGAGAACAAAACACCTGAAAGCCTATATGCAAAGGAGCAGATGGAGAAAAGAATGAAAAAATATGAGCAACATCTCCGGGAACTTAAGGATGAAACAAAGTACAAGAATGTACATATTATTGGTGTCCCAGAAGGAGAAGAGAAGGAAAACGGGGCAGAGGCAATAATAGAGGAAATAATCAATGAAAATTTCCCATCTCTTATGAAAGACATAAAATTACAGATCCAAGAAGCACAGCTTACTCCAAACAGAATACATCTGAATAGGCCTATGCCAAGACACTTAATAATCAGATTATCAAATGTCAAAGACAAAGAGAGAATCCTGAAAGCAGCAAGAGAAAAGCAATCTATCACATGCAAAGGAAGCTTAATAAGACTATGTGAGGATGTCTCAGCAGAAACCATCGAGGCAAGAAGGAAGTGGTGTGATATATTTAAGAAACTGAAAGAGAAAAACTGCCAACCAAGAATCCTATATCCAGCAAAGCTGTCCTTCAAATATGAGGGAGAGCTCAAAATATTTTCCAACAAACAGACAATGAGAGACTTTGTGAACAAGACACCCGACCTACAGGAAATACTAAAGGGAGCACTACAGAGTGATAGGAGAAGACTGGAATGCATGGTTTGGAACACAATTTTGGGAGACGGTAGCACAGCAATGTAAGTATACTGAACAAAGACAACTATGAATATGGTTGAGAGAGGAAGGTATGTGAGACACCAGAAGAAAGGAGGAAAGATAAAGAATGCGACTGTGTAACTTGGTGAAATCTAGAGTGTTCAACAATTGTGATAAAATGCACAAATATGTTCTTTTATGAGGGAGAACAGGCAAATGTCAACCTTGCAAGGTGTTAAAAATGGGGAGGAATTGGGGGAGGGATGCAATCAAAGTAAACTAGAGACTGTAACTAACAGATTCATTGCATTATGCTTCCTTTAATGTAACAAAGGCGATATACCAAGGCAAATGCAGATAAGAGGGGGGGATAGGGGAGGCATGTTAGACACTTGACATTGGTGGTGTTGTCTGACTCTTTACTCTACTTTGATTTAAGGTTACTTTTCCTTTTGCTACTTCCTAGCTATCATTTTTTTCCTCTTTCTTTTGCCTCTCTACCTTCTTTGACTCTTCCTCCTGCCTTGTGGAAGAAATGTAGATACCATTATATAGATAGTGGTGAAGGTGGTGAACACATAAATATGTGACCATACAGAGAACCATTGATTGTTTACTTAGGATGGAATGTATGGTGTGTGAACAAAATCGTCTTAAAAAAAAATGGGTTGATGACAAAATTTCAAGGGCAATATACTGAATGAAATAAGCCAGACACATAAGGACAAATATTGCAGGGTCTCACTGATAAGAACTAATTATAATATGTAAACTCATAGACATGAAATATAAGGTACCAAGATATAGGATGAGGCTTAAGAATGGGGAGCAGTTGCTTACTATGAGCAGAATGTTCAACTAGGATGAACTTAAATGTTTGGAAATGAACAGAGGTATTGGTAGCAAGATGTGAGAATAACTAACAGCACTGAATGGTGTGTGAATGAAGTGGAAAGGGGATCAGAGTCATATATGTCATCAGAAGGAAAGCTGGAGGTCAAAAGATGGGACTGTATAAAACTGAATCTTATGGTGGGCAATGTCCATGATTAACTGTACAAATATTAGAAAACTCTTCCATGAACCAGAACAAATGTATGACAATGCAACTAGAAGTTAATAATAGAGTGGCATACAGGGAAGAAATATATACCCATTGCAAACTATATACTACAGTTAGTAGTATTTCAACGTTCTTTCATAAACAGTAAAAATGTACTATACCAACACTACGAGTCAATGATTGAGGGCGGTTGATTAGGGATATGGGAGGATTCGAGTTTCCTTTTCTTTTTTTCATCTTTCACTTTATTTCTTGTCTGGAGTAATGAAAAGTTTCTAAAAATTGAACAAAAATTAAGTGTGGTGATGGATGCACAGCTGTATGAGGGTGCCAGGGGCAAGTGATTGTACACTTTGGATCTTTGGATAATTGTATGGTATCTGAACAACCCCAATAAAAATTAAAAAGAAAAAAAATGGGTATGAGAGGAGCGCAGGGTCTTGTGAGGTAGGGAGGGATCAACTGTAGTCAACAGGGAAGAGGGAAGGATTATAGATTAGCTTGTAGACAATAGTACCTCAGGGAGTTTCAGGAAGGAGGCAAGCCAAAGATCACATTTAGCACTGGAGGCCTGATTTTACAAGGAGAGTAGGTCACACCTTAACTGTCCTAGGTCAAGCAAGCTGCTGAGTGCAGACGTCAACACACTTGGGAAAGGCCCTGGGTATGGGACTCCACAATCCACCCCCAAGCAGTGATTTGCATTGACTGTAGGACAGGCATTGCATCCATAATCCACAACAATACCGTGAGCAGCAGAGTACAAGTAAACTAGTACATATGGACAGTAATCCTATTAACAAGTGGTGCCATGGCCAAGTTAAGGAATTAAACCATTTGGACAAAGGATCATCAGATAAATGTTCAATATTTTGTATATGATCTTGCATGGATTAAGAGCTTGTGTTACAATTCTGGGAATTGTCAGGTATATAAATACAACCTTGAATATTAATTAGAGCACAAGTATACCTGGGGCTAAAATAGCTAAAGGATAAAGCTACCAGGCAGTCTGCTTTAGTCTATGTCTAGTTTTTACCATTTCCTAACTTTGACCACAGAAATAAATTTCCCTTTCCACAAACTTTCAGCAACTTTCTATATCCAATCAGGTTTTGTCCTACAGTTTCTCTTTTTCTTCATTCTGAAACAACCAGTCATTTAGGACAAAATTACTTTCTACACACTTAAAGTCCCAAATATAAAATTTATTTTTAAAAAGAAAAATCATCAACAAAATATAGCAAACCAAATTCAGCAGCATATTAATATTATACAAGTGGAATTATCTCAGGAGTACAAGGGTGGTTCAGCATTGAAAATCAATCAGTGTAATACAAACATTAGAATGAAGGAAAACCCACAAGATCATTTCAACTGATGCATAAAAGCATCTGACAGAATCCAACACCTTTCTTGATTAAAAAAACACTCAGTAAAATAGGAATAAAAGGGAACTTAAACATGATAAGGACCATATACGAAAAACCCACAGCTAACATCACATTCAAAGGTAAAAGACTAAAAGCTTTATCCCTTAGATCAGAAAAAAGACAAGGATGCTTGCTTTCACCACTTCCATTCAACATAGTACCAGAAGTTTGAGCCAGCAATTAGTCAAAAATAAATAAATGAATAAATAAAAATAAATAAATAAATGGCATCCAAATTGGAAAGGAAGTAAAACTATCTCTATATTCCCAAATAGCATGGCCTTACATGGAGAAAACTCTAAAGAATCCACAATCTGTTAGAGCTAACAAACAATTTTAGCAAAGTTGCAGGACACAAAACCAACTCACACAAAAAATCATTTGTGTCTCTATAAACCAGCAATGACCAATCTGAAAAGGAAATTAAGAAAACAACTCCATTTATAATAGCAACAAGAATAAAATCCTTAAAATAAATTTAATCAAGAAGGTCCAAGATTTGTACACTGAAAACTATAAAACATTACTGAAAGAAATTAAGATCGAATATATGCCAAGATATCTCATGTTCATGGACTGGAAGACAATATTGTTAAGATGACAATACTACTTGAAAGAATCTACAGATTCAATGTAATACCTATCATGATCCCATATTACTTTTTTGCAGAATGGTAAGAACTCATTCTAAAATTCAGATGGAATTTCAAGGGAGCCTGAATAGCCAAAACACACTTGAAAAAGAACAAAGTTGGAGGATTTATACTTCCTGATTTCAAAACTTATTACAAAGCTACAGTTATCAAGAACATGTAGTACTGCCATAAAGATAGATACATAGATCAATGGGATAGTCGGCAGTCCAGAAATGAATCCTCATATATATGGCCAGTTGCGGTTTGACAAGATTGTCAGGATCATTGAATTAAGAAAGGACACTATTTTCAACAAATGGTGCCGGGAAAACTGGTTATCCACATGCAAAAGAATGAACTTTGACCTTTACCTTACACCAAATACAAAAATGAACTCAAAATGTATCAAAGGCCTAAATGTAATGCTAAAACTACAAAACTCTTAGAAGAAAACATAGGGGAAAACCTTCATGACTTTGGATTTAGCAAAGATTTCTTAGATATGATATGAAAAATGAGAGCAACATCAATAAAAATGCATACTGGGTTTTATCAAAATTTGAAACTTCTGTGCATCAAAGGGACACTATCAAGAGAGTGAAAAGATAACACACAGAATGGGAGAAAATATTTGTAAAACACATAAGGGATTAATACCCAGAATATGTAAAAACTTCCTACAACTTAACAACAAATAGGCAAAACCAAACAAACAAACAAAACAAAAACAAACAAACAAAAAAAAACAATTAAAATATTGGACAGAAGACTTGAAAAGACATTTTTCCAAAGATACACAAATGGCTAATAACCACAAGAAAAAATGCTCAACATCATTAGTCATTAGGGAGATGCAAATCAAAACCACTATCAAAGAAAATTGCATAAAACAATGTTAAACAGGCAAGAATGACTTTGTCTAAGGCTATTACAATAGAGGAGGAAGACCAGAACTAAGTGTGAGCTCAACTCCATTGAAACAAAGGGCAGCAGGGTTTTTAATGAAAGGGATAACATAGTGGAAAAGCACTGGAGGACGTAAAGGAAGTTGATTGCTAGGATGGGTAGTGATTTACTGACTTCGCAATTTGCGCCACATAGCTCAAAATGCTTTCTCTTTCTGTGATCAAGCCACCTGGAGCCAGTAAGGGCCTGGGAGAAAGAAAGGGAGATAAGGTGTTCCCTGGTTAGCTGCCTAATAATGTAAGGACCAGAGTGGGAAGTCTCTATTGTATGTAACACATTGTTTAGCTTTTGCATCTTTCAAAACTCTCTCCTTGTCCTTTGTATTTAACAGTGAAATCAGTATATGTCACAGTGTATTTTTCTCCATGTTGTAACTGAGAAGTTAGGATTTAAGGACTGATTATGATTACTGAATCATTATATAGATATTCCTTTTTACTTTCTGGTATATTAGAGTAGACAGAGGGGAATACCTGAAACTTGAATTATAATACAGCTACCTTGATCTCTGATAATGATTGTATAGCCTTCATCTTGTGCCCTCCTGATTGTAAAAACCTGGTGACTAACCTTCACTTGTACCCATTTATTCAGTTTTTTGACTTCAAAGTCTTATGATCACTAAAGACAGCTCCTAATGTTTATCAATGAAGGGGCTTGGGTCAGCCCAGAACTAACCCACCCCAAGTCCAAAGTTATCTTGATAACTGAAGCTGGATCTAACTAAAATGGGCCCGCCTGACATGCGCAGTAGCTTAGACTTTAACCTACAAGTCATCTATACCTTGTTACAATATTAAAAGCCACATCCATCATCATATTAAGGCCACCATTTTCTTACATACATTCTGTGACTAAGCATATATACAACCTGCACATGCTCAATAATTAGATGAGTCATATGTTTCTAATTACATCATCTGGTGCCACTGTGCTCATTATCCCAAAAACCTGCCGATCTTTTGATGCTATAAAACTATCAGAATTTCTGCTATTCAGGGAGACAGATTTTGGACCAATAGGCCATCTACTCTTCTGCTCCATGCCTAGCAATAAAACTCTTTCTCTCTCTTTGAAACCCTGGTGTCTCAGAAATTGATCATTTGAGTGCATTGGGCAAATCCACCAGCTTGGTCTGGTAACAATTTGGTGACCCCATGAAGGGATGAAGCCTGAGACTATGGAGCCCCAGTAGGACAGGTAAGCACAGTAACTGAACTTTTTCAGTCACTGGATTGTATTTAGTCCAAAGGCTTGGTAATCAGGTTTTTCTGTCCAGTCAGCACTCCAAACCCTTGGCACCTTAAAAAGCCTCAAAGAGAGAAACCATTTGCAGTTTCAAGTCTGGACATCTGACTGGGTGAGTCATCAAGGTAAAAACGGATAGGGAAGTTAGCACAGTGGTTTGAGTCCCCTAGACCTAGGTTGAAGGCCTGGGTCTCGATTCCAGAAAGATCCCCTTGCTCTGACCTCTACACCTTTCTGTTTTCATTCTATATGGGGTTTGAGGACCCTGCCTCAAATTTGTCTTTTGAGTATACTCTCGAAAAAAGTAAGTCATCCAACAGTTAACTGGTATTTAATGACATTAAATAGTCCTGTTTAACTGTTAACCAGTATGTTGCCTAGGTATAGTAAGTGTTTAATGCTTGTTTGTTAATTGATGTGTTACTTAGATATATAATGCCTGCTCAATTGTTAATTGGTGTGTTTGGTCTAGTTATCAATTGGCATGTTACTTAAATATATTGTAAATATATTTTAAATTTGTTAGTTGGTACTTTACTGCATTTATATTGGTCAAATGTTCCTAATTAGTTACTGATTCCAAAGAAAAAATCTTTTACAATGGGAAATTCTAATTCTAACAGCATTCCTGAATGTAGTCCTTTGGGATGTATTTTGAAAAATTGGAAAGATTTTAGTTATGAGCCTATGAATAAAAGGTTTATTTCTGTAACATAATCTAGCCTCAATATGATTTAAGATCAGGGGAGAAATGGCTTGAGACTGGCTCTATAATTGTTCTGCAAAAGGGCAGAAATGGGATAAAATAATGCATATTCAATCCTTTACTTGTCCCTCTCAAAAGTATTTCTGTGTTTCTGTTTCTTGTGACTAACTTTCTATTTGTATCTTGTCTGCCTGTTAAATGTATATTCTCACACCTCTGGATGGTAATAGCAAATTAACAAAAAATTCTTAAAGAGCTCTATTCAAATTGCTTTAAAATGAATGTGTGTGCGTGTGTATATAATCCTGAAGTCCAAAAGGAAAACCCTCTAGGCAGTAGGGTTCAAAGCCTTAGTTTTGTAATTACTGTAAATAAACCTGGACATTAGAAAGAAACTGCCCCTGCTGCCTTTGGAAAAGCAAAGCTTTTTCCAATTGTTCATGTCACAGCCTTAAGTGAAATAGATCTAATAATTGGAAATGGTTAAAAGAAGGGTGTGGAAACTCTCAGGTCACAACGCCCACACCTAAAACTTGTAAATACAAGTTCCACAACCCAGACCTCATTTTTACCTTGTCTCACCTATCCCTGCCCCCATGGCCTACACCTAAGGCAGCTATGAGGAAAGGGCTGGGTGTAGAAAGATGGCAGAGGTGTGGTTTATGATTCTTTCAACTGAGCCTGCAAACAGAAATAGTAGGCATAGAAGAAACGCTATGGAATAGGCCATGATTGTTAAAATTATTTTTTTCCCAATAATACTTTTGCAAGAGTAACCATAGTAATCAGATCATTATTAAAATATAAATAGTCTTAGGATAGGAGTAACTGAATAAGATCTAATTGCCAAATTTTCAGTAAGTGAAATGAAACATCTTTAAGAGTTATGGAAAAGTCTTCCTGGATTTAGGCTTGAGACAAATTAAACAATTGCAGTATATTTTCCAGAACTTGATAGTCAATATACTTTTAAGGTTGTCCATAATTTTATGATATTATGAAAACAAAGAAAATTTTAACCTCCAATAGAAGGAATAAAAAGCAAATACAGCTGAAAAATTGCAGTGGCAAAGTCCAGTCTGATTCCTGATGACTTTTTGAATCGAATAAATGCAATTTTATTTTGCTTAAGTATGTTCTCCCTAAATTTGTGCAAGCTTACTGATAAAATAAGCTAATGTTGTAAATACATTCTCAAAATTCCTCTTAAAATTAGCCTAACTAGACAAGTTGTATAAACTGAGCAATGATCTGGTAATGATGATATTTATATTAAAATGTATAAAAAGAAAGATATGCTGATGCTTCAAATATATCCTAAGAAATCAGTTAAGTTTATTAAGAAATATAACAGAAATTTTTGTAACCTTGATTACTTGGATTTCAAAGAATCTGGCTTTTTAATTACTTTGTCCTTTGTTACCACAGAATGTGAAAGAATTTGAATTTGTACTGACTTTTTTAAAGTCAAGCAATATATTCTGTGAGTATATTACATAATCAGATTAGTAAGTGCTGTCATGAATGGGAAAGACATAATTCTTAGCTTCAAAGAGTTTATATTCTAGTTAGAATATACTAGTACCAGAGCATAGTATAAGACAGTAGTATTTAAAGTACTTGAATAAAGAAATAAAAATGTTGGAAGAATTTTAAAAAGCAGATAAATAATGACCTAGGAAGACCTCATAAAAGAGACGACACTTGTAAGTCCTTGGAATAAGAAAGTAGCATTAGAATAAATAGAGCTTTAAACTAGTTGTTTTAGAAGCCATAATTTAATATTGTGAACTAACATATTCCTGGTATTATTTAGAACTTGGAAATAATGTTGAAAATTTTGAGTTTTTTTTTCCTAGATATAAATACCTTAATCATTAAAGAACTGTTTATATTTCAAATTTGGGCTCTTCTGACCTTTAAAGGTAGTGCTGGATTGGACTTACAAATTTTAGGTATATTGTGAAGTAATCATTTGTGTGTTGTAAGTATAAAGTTTATAATTGCCTGGCTGTGTTCCAAACCTAAGCATAATTTTTTCCTTCTTCCATTACATTGTAGTAGCTCTGTCTCTTCTCCCTTCATGAATACTGTTATTGGAAGGCAGTATGCATGTTCAAAGAGCTTTGTGAATTTGTTATCAAATTTATTTCTAATTATATGCAGTCTGGATAAGTAAAAACTATAAGTAGGACAGACAGTATTTTTATCATTTTCCATACTACCATGACCATATTTTCTGATTAGAGTAAATTTTGTTTGCTGTAGTCAGCAACCTGAATGAATATGGGAAGTTGTAGGTTTGAGAAAGTGAATTTCGTTTGTGCAACTATAAGCCCTGAATGGATAAGTTGTAGAAGGTTTATAAAAGTGAATTCTGTCTGTCATGGTCAATACTGACCAAAAATTTGATGAGCCTGTTTATAATGTCTTTTGAAAAAAAAACAAAAAGCTCTTGGGTCAAACCTTGTATTCATACAAAGCTGAAGTTTCATTTGCACTGTTAAAATAATGCAGATTGTTAGTCTACTGTGCCAGTTTGAATGTATTATGTCCCCCAAAATGCCATTATCTTTGAGGCAATCTTGTGTGGGTGGATGTATTAGTATTGATTAGATTTTAATTCTTTGAGTGTTTCCATGGAGATGTGACTCACTCAACTGTAGGTGATAAGTCTGATTAGATAATTTCCATGGAGCGGTGCCCCTGCCCATTCAGCATTGGCCTTGATTAGTTTACTAGAGCACTGTATAAGCTCAGACAGAAGGAGCAAGCTTGCTACAGCCAAGAAGGACACTTTGAAGAATACACAGGAGCTGAGAGAGGAGCTGCAACTTGCAGAGACATTTTGGAGATGGTCTTTGAAAGTAAACTTTTGCTCTGGAGAAGCTAAGAGAGAACAAATGCCCCAAGAGCAACTAAGAGTGACATTTTTGAGGAGCTGCAGCCTAGAGAGGAATGTCCTGGGAGAAAGCCATTTTGAAACCAGAACTCTGGAGCAGTCATCAGCCACATGCCTTCCCAGCTAACAGAGGTTTTCTGGACACCACTGGCCGTCCTCCAGTGAAGGTACCTGATTGTTGATGCCTTACCCTGGACACTTTATGGCCTTAAGACTCTGTGTAACCAAATAAACCCCCTTTATAAAAACTGATCCATTTCTGGTGTTTTGCATTCTGGCAGCATTAACAAACCAGAACATCTGCTCTTAATGAAAAGTTATAAAAAAGTTTCCTTAACCATCTGAGTACTCTGTCTAGAAGACAAAGATTTTATATCAGAATAATATCCCTATTGACGTTTATGTTGACGTTATCATCCTTTATTTCATTTTTAAAGGAAAACTGTTCCAAAAATTTGTTTTTTCACCTTGTAAAAGTGAGGTGCTAAAATAGTTTAACATATTACATAAGGTGATTGGGAAGTATTACAATAATTAAAATGGATTTTTTTTATCCTTCTGTTAGCTAAATCTGTATAAAATTCCTTAAAACTTGACAGTGTTCTCACTGTCCATGTTATATCCTGATACTGATCTGTATGATTCTAAACAATAGTATGATGTCATTAGTCATGGTTTTAGTTATTCTTAGAAAAAGGCTGCAGATCATAAAAACAGCCAAATCTACTTATCAGTTGCACTGATTTGCCCTAATGTTTCTCTAAAAGTATATGTAGTCAGCTGTAAGTCAGAACTTCATTTGCAACAAAAGGGACTTTAAAAGAGAAGCAAGACAAATATATAAATTATGTCTTACCTGTTAATTAACATAACCCTGGTAAATGTGTAAAGGTGAAACAGGACAAAACCTCTGCTATGTTTTGACAGTATAAGGCAACTGTCAAATGTTATTCCTGAAAATAGCTTCATTCAGAAATGCTTATATGAAAATTAGGGCTTAGATTGTAAACTCTTACAGCAGTCACATTTACTCTTAAACTTCAACTGTTATTTCTCAATTCTAAGGTGGTTTGCTCTTTGTATAATCTGGTAGTTCCCTAGCACTTTAGATATCTCTATGACACCTGAGACTCAGAATTAGCAGTCTCCAGCTCTGAGAGTCAGCATTACTCCAAACAACAGCTGTTAAAAAACTGAAAAAAAGATTAGATTTCGATTGAAGTGTGAATAAAGCTGACCTAGTTAAGACTAAGGTAAATCAGAGTAAAGAGTAAAAGATAATATTGTCTGTATTTTAAAACTTTGACTTCTGTGCGAGACCAAAAGAAGAGATGTTTATTTTGTTCAAAATTTAAATTTTCTGTAGCATACTCTGTAATTTAACCTGTCTAGTCAGTTTATGTAAACAAACTAATTCAGCTTTATTTGACATAAAACCCAGAATGGGGAATGAAATCTTGATATTCTGTACAAGTTATCGTTATACCCTGATGCATTTCAAAGTATTTTAGGAAAAAAAAAAAAAGAGAGAGAGAGAAAGTGTTTGCAGGGTCCATTGAGGGACTGGAGAAAAAAATGGAACTGTTAAGACTTACCCACCTGGGAAATTCCTCATGTTCTCTTAGGCAGTGGCGGCTCCAGTTTGATGGGCCAGGCCCTTGAGCTTAAGTCTTGCCCTTGTGAAACTTATTTCTATAATGGCAAAGCTAAGCCTACTTATGATTAATGCCTAAGAGTCACCCTAGAACACCTCCTGTGTTACTCAAATGTGGTCTCTCTAAGCCAAACTCTGCAAATAAACTCACTGCCTACACACTACATGGGACATAACTTCCAGGGGTATAAGTCTCCCTGGCAATGTGGAACATGACTCTCAGGGATAAGTCTGGCCCTGACAATGCAGGAAATGACTCCCAGGGATGAAACTGGCCCTGGCATCATGGAATTGGATGACCAAAAGGGGGAAATGAAGCAAATAGAGTTTCAATGGCTAAGAGATTTCAAATCCAGTCAAGAGATCATTCTGGAGGTTACTCTTAACGCAAATTTCAGTCAGATATTATGAACTGCCACAATATGGCAAGCCCCAACAAAGAGTGTTCCTAAAAACCTTAAAGGATATCCTGGGCTCTATAAAAGTTTTACTTATTAAGTTTGTTTTTCAGAGACTTAAAGCCTCTGGATTGCTCCTATGCTGGATAAGCTCTGAAACCCAGCAGTACCAGTCTCTCCAAGAACAAAAACCGGTTTCATCCCTCTGCCCCATAATGTCGATGCCCCTTTCTCAGCACGAAGCAGTTAGAAGAGTTGTCACCCAGATATCCCTCAAGACTGAGGGAAAATTATCAAATGAGAGGAAGGAGTTGTAACTGAGATTATGATTACTGAATCATTATAAACATATTTCTTTTTAGAGCAGACAGAGGGAAATACCTGAAACCCGAATTGTAATACAGCTACCTTGATCTCTGATAATGATTGTAGAGCCTTTACCTTGTGCCCTTGTGATTGTAAAAACCTGGTGACTAAACTTCACTTGTACCCATTTATCCAGTTTTTTGACTTCAAAGTCTTATGATCACTAAAGACAGTCCCTAATGTTTATTAATGAAAGGTCTTGGGTCAGCCCAGAAATAACCCATCCCAAGTCCAAAGTTATCTTGATAACTGAAGCTGGATCTAATTAAATGGGCCCACCTGACATGCACAGTAGCTTAGACTTTAACCTACCAGTCACCTGTACCTCATTATACTAAAAACCAGGCCCATCATCATATCAAGGTCACCATTTTCACGCATATGTTCTGCATCTAAGCATGTAATCAATATGAGCATGCTCACCAATTAGGTCAGCCATGAAATGCTTCTAATTACATCATCTGGGGTCATTGTACTCATTATCCTAAAACCTGCCCATCTTTTGACGCTATAAAACTATCAGAATTTCTGCTGTTTGGGGAGAAAGGTTTTGGACTGACCGGCCACCTGCTCTCCTGCTCCGAGCCTGGCAGTAAAACTCTTTCTCTCTTTGAAACCCCGGTGTCTCAGGAATTGGTCATTTGAGCACATCGGGCAAGAGAGTCCACCACCTTTGTCCAGTAACAATGTTTATCCTGTTATGTATTCTCTGAGCTTCTTGGATTTGCATATTCACATCTTTTGCTAAGTTGGGAAGTTCTTTGTCATTATTTATTTGAATATTCCTGCTATCCTTTTCTCTCTTTCTTCTCCTTCCGGGCATCCCATAATGCATATATTCATGTGCTTGGTGGTGTCCCATAGCTGTCTAAAGACTTTTTTTTTTTTAATTGAGATTGTTCAGATACAACTATCCAAAGTTCCAAAGCGTACAATCAATTACCCACGGCACCACCATACAGCTGTGCATCCATCAACACAATTTTTTTTTCAATTTTTAGAACATTTTCACTACTCCAGAAAAGAAACAAAGACAAAAAAAAGGAAACTCACATCCTCCCATACCCCTAACCATGCCCCCCCTCCATTATTGATTCATAGTTTTGGTACAGTACATTCGTTACTGTTGATGAAAGAATGTTAAAATACTACTAACTGTAGTATATAGTTTACAATAGATATATATTTTTTCCCTATATGCCTCTCTATTATTAACCTCTAGTTATAGTGGCATACATTTGTTCTAGTTTGTGAGAGAGATTTCTAATATTTGTATAGTTAATCATGGACATTGCCCACCACAAGATTCACTGTTTCATACATTCCCATCTTTTAACCTCCAACTTTCCTTCTAGTGACATATGTGACTCTGAGCTTACCCTTTCCACCACCTTCACACACCTTTTAGCACTGTTAGTTATTCTCATTACATGCCACCATCACCCTATTTCCAAATATTTAAGTTCACCCTAGTTGAACATTTTGCTCACAATAAGCAACTGCTCCCCATTCTTTAGCCTCATTCTATATCCTGGTAACTTATACTTCATGTCTATGAGTTTACATATTATAATTAGTTCATATCAGTGAGATCCTGCAATATTTGCCTTTATGTGTCTGTCTTATTTCACTCAATATAGTGCCCTCAAGGTTTCTTCATCAACCCATTTCTTTTAAGATGGTTTTGTTCAAACACTATACATTCCATCCTAAGTAAACAATTGTTGGTTCCCCATATAGTCACATATTTATGTGTTGAGCACCATCGCCACTCTTTATATAAGGACATTTCTTCCACAAAGATGGAGGAAGAGTCAAAGAAGGCAGAGAGGCAAAAGAAAAAGGCAAGAGAAAGAGAGAAAAACAAACAAGCAAACAAAAAAACTTGATAGCTAGAAGGTGACAAAAGGAAAGATAGCATTAACCTAAAGTAGAATAAAGAGTCAGACAACGTCACCAATGCCTGGAGTCCCATACCCTTCCCCTATTCCCCACCCACCCATATGCATATAGCTTTGGTATATTGTTTTTGTTACATTAAAGGAAGCATATTACAATGTTTCTGTTAATTCTAGCCGCTAGTTTGCATTGACTGTATTTCCCGCCCAAACCCACCCTATTTTTAACACCTTGCAATGTTGACATTCATTTGTTCCACCTCATGTAAAAACATATTTGTACCTTTTATTACAATTGTTGAGCACCTAGGTTTCCCTGAGTTACACAGTCCCAGTCTTTATTGTTTGTCTTTTGTTCTGGTGTCCCACATGATCCCAGCCCTCCTCTTTCAACCATATTCACAGTCATCTTTGTTCAGTGTACTTACATTGCTGTGCTACTATCTCTCAAAATTGTTTTCCAAACCTCTCACTCCTGTCTTTTCCTTTCTGTCTGCAGTGCTTCCTTTAGTGTTTCCTGTAGAACAGGTTTCTTGTTCACAAACTCTGTCATTCTCTGTTTGTCAGAGAATATTTTAAGCTTTCCCTCATATCTGAAGGATAGTTTTGCCAGATATAGGATTCTTGGTTGGTGGTTTTTCTCTCTCAGTATCTTAAATATAGCACCCCACTTCCTTCTTGCCTCCATGGTTTCTACTGAGAAATCCACACATAGTCTTATCAAGCTTCCTTTGCATGTGATAGATCATTTCTCTCTTGCTGTTTTCAGGATTCTCTCTTTATCTTTGATGTTTGATAATCTGATTATTAAGTGTTTTGGCATAGGCCTATTCAGATCTATTCTGTTTGGGGTAGGCTGCATTTCTTGGATCCGTAATTTTATGTCTTTCATAAGAGATGGGAAATTTTCATTGATTATTTCTTCCACTATTGCTTCTGCCCCTTTTCCCTTCTCTTCTTCTGGGACACCAATGACACATAAATTCTTGCTTTTCGTTTTGTCTTTAAGTTCCCAGAGATGGTGCTCGTATTTTTCCATTCTTTTCTCTATCTGTTCTTTTGTGTGTAGGCTTTCAGGTGCCTTGTTCGCCAGTTCCTGAGTGTTTTCTTCTGCCTCTTGAGATCTGCTGTTGTATGTTTCCAGTGTGTCTTTCATATCTTGGGTTGTGCCTTTCATTTCCATAGATTCTGCCAGTTGGTTTTTTGAACTTTCAATTTCTACCTTATGTACGTCCTGTGTTTTCATTATACGGTTCATCTCTTTTGCCATATCGTCCCTAAACTTTTTGAATTCACTTATTATTAGTTGTTTCAATTCCTCCATCACAGTTGAAGTGCAAGTTTGCTCCCCTGACCGGGCCATAACTTCATTTTTCTTGGTGTAGGTTGTAGTTTTCTGTTGTCTAGGCATGGTTTCCTTGGTTACCCCAATCAGGCCTCCCCAGACCAGAATGGGCTAAGGTCCCAGAAGGAAGAAATATTCAGTATCTGGTTTCCCTGAGGGTGTGTCTTAGAAAATTGGTACACCATCTGATGCCTCAGGTCACTGTGCTTTTCTGCCCAGCAGGTGGTGCCTGTTAGCATATAATTCATATAAGTTCTGAATGAAAGGCAGGTAGTAGAGCTGGGCCCCACCCCTTTCCTCTTAGAGAAGATAGACTCCCTAGGGGGAAGTCATTAGCATTTCAGTGGTCTCACTCTGCCTGTGCTATACCCTTGTCTGGGTCACAGAACTGGGAACCAAAAACAGCCGAGGCTTTCCCCACTGAGTTGAAAAAGGAACAGAGCTAGTCGGAGGTGACCCTCCAGCTCTCCAAGGTCAGTCGTCACCAAAGCCTCTGTCTACTTGTTGGGGATTTGTACCTGGTAGTGAGCAGTTCCCACTTGCTAATTAAAACCCCAGTTGGAGCTCAGCTGAGCTATATTTGCTTGCTGGGAGAAAGCTTCTCTCTAGCACCACGAGGCTTTGTAGCTCCGCCTGTGGGGGAGGGGTCTCCCGATTTGGATCCGCAGTTTTTACTTACAGATTTTATGCTGTGATCTCGGGCATTCCTCCCAATTCAGGTTGGTGTATGATGAGCGAATGGTCATGTTTGTCCCCCTGCAGTTATTCTGGATTATTTACTAATTGTTTCTGTTTTTTTTTTAGTTGTTCTAGGAGGACTACTTAGCTTCCACTCTTCTCTATGCTGCCATCTTAGATCTAAAGACTATTTTTGCTTTTAATATTTCTTTTTTCTTTCTGTTCCTCAGCCTGACTCATTTCATGTGTGTTTGAGTTCACCAATTCTTTCTTCTGTCTGCTCCAATCTTCTCTTGAAACCCCCCTGGGCCTTTTTTATTTCAGTTATCATGGTCTTCAACTCCAGTAACTGGTTCCTTTTTAAAATTTCTGTCACTTTACTTAGACTTTCACATTGCTCATTCATTGTTTTCCTCACATCCTTTAGTTCTTTCTCTGTAATTTCCTTCACCTCCTTGAGCATTTTTAAAATCATTTTTTAAAGGTTTTGTTCAATTTGTCTACATTCTTGTCTCCTTTCATTTTTTTTCTTTAGTTTTATCCTCTTCCTTTGAATGGGCCATCATTTCCTGTTTCTTTGTCTTGTACTCTTGTTTCACACTGTACATTTTAATATTTTAAAATGTTAACTCTGGGATTTACTCATGGGGATGTTTGTTTTTTAGTTTTGTAACCAGCTGATAATAAGAGATTTTCTTGAGTTTCAGCCCTCCTATCAGGAAGGTCTGACCATGGCAAATGCAGTGTGCAGGGTTTTCTCTATCTTTCTAAGCCTCTGTCTTGTCCTGGGCTTTTTCTTGTTAGTTGTTTTGGAGTTCCCTGTTTACAGGAATTTGGTTGTCCCCAAATTCCCTCTCCCAGGTTTTTGACGTCAGCAGCCCTTTGTCCCAGACTGTCTGCTTCTATAGTTTTTTAAACTCCTTTCATTGTCTCAAGCTGATTTTTGCCTTGGAGGGCAAATTCTGGGAGGAGGATCACCCTGGAGAAGACTTTTCCAAGTCAGTCTTTCCCAGCCAAAACAGGACAGGGACCCACAAAGGGGGCGTAAGAGCTCCAAAGTGCCCCAGAGAGGGGATCAGCAGGGGCACCAAGAGTTTCTCCCATGGGTTTCTAAAGCTGAGCTTTCCAGACCTGCCCAGCAAATGCAGCCCTTCAGATGACTGTACCCTGAAGCCCTAAGTGCTGCATCTTTAAATCTCCCCCACATCCACCCCTGTCCCAGGAAGTTTGAAACAATGGCTGGCACTGCCTTTGCCTGGGGTGGGGTTGAAGCAATGGCTGGCACTGCTTTATCTGGTGTGGGGTTGAAATAATGGCCGCCCTCAGAGTAGGTACACAATGATCCAAATTCATTAATCAAAAGCCATGATCAGTGATTAGCCATACCCACGCCTGCTCTTGGGGAAGAGGATTTTTATGTCCCTTTCTTTCACCAGCAAGCTAGCCATGGGTTGGAACCCAAGGTAGCCTACTGTGAGAGTGGAGGATGGAGAACCAGTAGCTGCCACACAGAGAGTCAATTCACTGTTTTTTTACTGTAATTCATCTGCCTCTTCCTTCCACTCTTCCCCAGATACTGTACAATGTTCTTCTCACCTCTGGAGTTTCAAAATAGTTGTTTCTGACAGTTCCTGCCTGTTTAATTGTTGTTTTGGTGGAAGGACTGAGTCCTGGAGTTCTCTACGCCACCATTTTCCCTAGGAATCCTTGTCCACTTCTTAATTCTGCCCTGCTTTCAGCATTAAATCAGGGCTATCCTGGGACCAAAAATCATGCAAAATAGGGCACAGTTCCTGGCACATACTGCGTAGATACTTGATAAATATTTGTTGAATTGATTAACTGAAACAGCAAAAACTAATGATAATTCCATTTCCTTTGCTTTTATCCCAAGAGAAAGCTGGAAGGAGGGGACTAAAAGCATTGAACTAAAAGTTAGATTGGCCATTGCCACCAACTGGTGCCAAGACCTTGCACAATTAACCTCTTGGCTTTGCTCTCTTCACCTGTGAAAATAAAAGCTATTATTTACTGGTTGCTCACTATTAGAATGTACTAGATCCTGTAACTAGCACTTTACATGAATTAATTTGTTTCACAGCCCTATGAAGTTATTATTTTCCTTGTTTAGCAGATGAAGAGATGGTTAAGAAAATGTTTAAGTATTTGCTTAAAGTTAAGCAACTGCCAAGCAACAGAACCAGGATTCAAACCCAAGTAGAGCCAAGATTCAAACTGGTGGTTGAACTGAAGGTAAGACTTGATGGCTATGTTCTTACAACAATACCATCTCAACCACAACACTCTACTTTTAAAGAAAGGGGTTTGTCTGCTTCCATGACCTCTTTCAACACTAAAACCCTTTGATTCTATTTTGTTTAAAACAAGTCAGTTAACCAACTTTGGTGCTTATAGGAACAATATTAAACCAGGGTAGTAGGAAGAGACAAAATCAATAACTATTACATAGGTAATGTATGAGGAAACCACAGTATAAAGAGTGCAAGCCAATATTAAGTCAGTGCATAAAAAATACACAGAGAGCAAGATTCCTCCAGAAAATCATGACCTATAAGGGAATATCAGCAAGGAAGTTCCAACTGACATTAATAATTCATTCATTCATTCATTCATTCAAATATTTATTGAGCATCTATTATGAGTCAGACACTAAAATGGGAAATAGGTATTTTTTTTTCTCATTTACTGCTGCATCCCCATCTTAGAAGTAAAGAAACTGAGACTTTAATGGATAAGTTACTTGTCATAGGCCATAAGACTAGGATGTGGAAGAGCTGGAAGCCCAATACAAGACTGCCTAACAACTTTTACATTATTGGAAATGGATGCTTCTCATATCCTCATCAGATTCATTCAGTATTAAGAAAATGCTCATTTTCCTTAGATAATTTGATGACAAAGAAATAGAATATAGGACACTTCTCTGGAATGAAATTAGTAACAGTAATTTCTAAAGAATACAGTAAACATAAATTGCATTTTGAATGTGGGTACATACACTATTTTTAATAAACATTATAAATTATGTCTTACCTCTTGATGCACCAAAGAATAAGAGTGCAGAAATCCAAATTCTAATCATCTAAGTTGATTTTTAAAAAATCACAGAAAATCTGAAGGCCTTGACTTGTAAAGTCACTTCACTATATCTTCAAAATGAAACCACTCAATACTTAAGTTCTAGGCACAGAAGAGCATGTAGTCGACATGAGCTTTAGTTCTTAGGCTCTACAAAGTAAATGTACTATAGCCCAGACTCTTGGCTTCGCATTAAAAGATATAATTAGCAGGGTGTGTCTTACATCATGTGTTTTGTAACTTAAACTTCCCAGGGTTTGTTGTTTCATCACTCTTTAGTAATATTTTGATTAGACACAAACTTAGCCACTCTTGAAAGTCACTTTAAGGTTCCAAGATCCTAGATAAGAAACATTTAAAAGGTATTATTTTTCCAAACCGGGAATAGATATTTGCAGTATTTCTTTCTTAACATATTTTTGAGTGTAAGCATCTATGTAATACAAACCGAATCTGCTGAAATATGAGTTAAATAATGAACACGACTAATTTGCCCCTCTTACCTGCATGGAAATATAACTTAGTGGTTATCATCACTGGAGACCAAACTCATGTGTTCATATTCTGGCTCTGCGTTTTGTTAGCTGTGTGACCATACACTCTTAAGCTTTACTGTGCTTTTCCTCCCATGGAAAATGGGGATAATCATGGTTTCTAACTCATAGGATCATTGAGGTGATTAATTTACTTGTTACAAGAATAGTATAAATACGGTAAGTACTATATTAAGTGTTATTTTTTACTGTTGTCATTTTTCAACTAAGTTAATGGTTATATAGGCAAATTTATGTCCACATATAGCTAATTATGCCCTTACGTCATTTTACACAGGCTTCATGATACACTTAATATAATGCAAACTCACCTTTTTTCTATTACATTAAAGTGATAAACAATTCAATCCACAGATTTCCTTAGTCAATTTCTCAATTTTCAGATATTCATAGAAGATGATGGAAGCATTTCTTGCTTTTTCTTAATTTTCTTTCCTCTCATTGTGATAGCATGAAAATTTTAAAGTCTTTATGAGACACAGCCTTTTCATACATACCTTATTACATTATGCAAGAATTAGAAAAAGAAGGAATTATGAACAAGAGTAATTGCAAGTCTTGGATGTTTTATTCGGTTGAAATCTTTCTTGGCACTTATAGCAGCTGGTCCACACTGACAGGCAGGCCTGCAGTTATCAGAAAATAGACTTCATCTGGGAGCACAGTGTCCAGCACACAGCAAGCACCCAGAAACCAGTCAATTAAAAAACAACAGCAACCAAAAAACAAAACAAAACAAAACAAAAAAATGCTTTAAAAGCATCACTGGCTGTTTTTTGCAAGTGGCATAACAAGTATCAATGTTTTCAGCCACAAATGTAGGATAAGCATGAATAACATATTCATCAATTGCATAAAATTGATTCTCTCAGAAGATCACATCTTATTTGTGTCTGATACCAAGTGACAAGCACAGTGCCCAGAACTTAGTAGGTACTTAATAAACTTTAAAAAATGAATAAATTCAGAGATTAAGAATGATAATTTTTAACCATTTTCTCTTCCATGCTTTTACAGATTTGTAATGTATCTGCTACAGCAGTTAGCATATCACAGAATTGTTAGGCATTTACCTGCTGGCATCCTCCCCTATAATGACCCATTTTAGGACAAGCACTGATTTTTGTTCTCCTCTGGGCCCCAACATCTAACAAAAGGTCTATCATACCAGGCACCTGGTCAATATTAGTTGAAAGAAAAAGCTTTAGATTTCATTGATCTTACATTGTCCAAGGAAAATTCTTTCTCTAAAGAGATTATCATTCTGAGAACTGAAGATTCATTTTATTTTAACAATTATATTTAATAAAGATCAGATACTATTGAATCCATAAATGCTTGTTGAACTCATGCCAGCTTTGCCTGAAAAATGTCATATGCAAGAGTTAACAACAGCTTTAATAAATTCATCACAAAATCAAAGCTGTGTTTATATATGACAACACACCAAGGAGGAAAAAAACAGCAAATAATTGAATTCTTGATCCAACAAGTAGATAATAATTCAATTAATTTTGTCCCTGACATGATAAATTATTTTGAGGATTTAGTAAGGCAGAGGACCTTCTAAGATGTCATGATGAATATTTCAATATCAATATCAGAATTCTGAAGAATATGCCTTTAGTTTAAAAATCACATTCTAGGGTATTTCTTAAGGCATGGCTCTTCAAATCATAGACAATTTCAAAGAGACAGGCACCATGGCCATTTTGGAAAAGCAAAGGAACAATGAAACAAAAAGTCAAAAACTTGAGTAATCTTAACATTCATTCATTCAACACATATTTGAGTGCCTACCTTGTGCCAAGTACTATTCCAGGGTCTTGAACATCAAGGATCAAAGAAGACAATAAAAAGCAGGGTAAAGGAGTTTGGGAGACTTGTAATTTGATGGGGGTGGGTGGTGGGTGGGGAGAATTTCTTTTGCAACAATTTTAATTTGGGTTGTCTGAGAGACATAGAGGTGACACTCGAGCAAAGACTCAGACCATACCTGTGACTATTTCAGTTACTTTAAATGAGATCATCTGGAATGCAGTGAGCAGCTGGAGAATGAACTGATCTAGCACCAGTTAGGCCCCACATCTACTCAAAGATAAGGATGACAAGTTTTACAGAAGTAGGAAAATTGACTCATTTTCTTATTCTGTTTTTTTTTTTTTTCCCTCAAGTAACAAAGGATGTTCTCTCCTGAGTACTTTCAGAAAAATTTTTTATAATGTTTGACAGGACAAAAATATTTTTAGTGAATTTGTTTAGCTTGATTGGTTTCAGAAATATAATTTCTCTGAGAAAAATTTTTAATGTGCCTCTAAAACAGATTATACCTCTAAAGCCTATATTTTTAATATGCACATTTTCTATGGACATTTTGTGATAATATACCACTTGCATAGAGACATAAACCAAGCATCTCAAATGGAAGCATAACTTCTACCAAGGAAATATTGTTGTGAACTATTACTTTGTAAACTATAGACCGTAGTCATCATACACTTGTTAAATTATACGCAATAAAAATGCACATAGCATCAACACAATTCATTATAATTACAATGGACCCTAGAAGGCTACTTGATGTTTCCGAGTAGCTCACGTTTCATAATAATTTACTATTCTAGAATACGCTCTATTAAAATAATGCTTTGAAATACTAATTTAAATTTCTCCACTTTCAGCAAAGAAAGCAGAGTAATAGAATGTAGAAAAGTATTGCTGTCAAAGAGGCAACTGCAAGGGAAAGAAGTTGAGAGGATTTTTACCTGCTTCTAGAATTGGCAAATCATGTGTGGGACTTTGACACATTTTGAAAAGGTCTAAAGTCTTGAATTAGATGCTCACAAAGGGAGTATGGCGTGGTGATTTGGAGTCTGGACTTTAGAATCAGATCTGGCTTCAATGTCTGGCAACCCACTTAACTTCTATGAGCCTTGGGTTTCTCATCTGAGAAAGAGGTATAATAGGTAACACAAAGCATGACTGTGAAGATGAAATGAAATCATGCTCACAAAGAACTTAGTCCAGCACCAGCCAAATAGTAAACACTCAATAAACGGGAGCTATAATTATTATTGCTATCTTAGGTACAACTCAGTCTCCTGTTATACATGAAGCAGCACTCAGTGAACATCACTGAGAGTGGCTGAGCTATCTGTCTCAGCAAGCCCAGGAGAAAGGCAGGAGGGAATGGGGCCGAAAGGTTAGGTCTTCTGTGGGAGGGTATTTACAATAGGGAAGTCTGGATGTGAACGGCTTGTGTAATTATGAGGTTCCTAAGGAATTGCAGACCCAACAGAAATGAACCACAGGGGGAGGACAGTCACAGAGGACAGCATCATGAAGCAGACAGATACAGATGATGAAAGGGATGATTGCTGAACAGGGATTTCAGGAAAAGGAACAGGAAAAGTATACGCAAGGACAGGTCACAAGAAGTGGACTTACAGGTAAGAGAGTAGTGGGAGGAGGCTGACGCTTCGCTTCAATGCAAACTAAACTTGTTCGTATGAAGTTCTTATTTCATGACCAAAACATTTCTAACTTTGGTTAGTAGTTCTGTCTACTAACTACCAGGGTGTCTACTAAACCCAACCCAAGGAAAACAAGAGCATAAGTAGACTAGTGGAAATCCAGCTAAACAATTTTTAAAACAACTCAAATGCTCATCCAGAAAAGGATTTATGTGGAGCTTTATGACTCCTTAGAGGCACTTTCAAAGCCCCGGAGGGGGCCTTTGCAAGATATTGCTAAGATATTTTACAGCAATTGGTTGAGACCCTTTAGTCTCTTTTTGCACTCTGGCTTCCCTTCTGTCACACTTCTTCTCATGTAGGTGGGTATTTCTGGGTCCAGCTAAGGGGAATTAGGAAGACATTTTGTAATAGTCTGAATCCATTTTTTGATGTTTGACTGCTGACATCTTTTAAGCCTAACCTCTCTTTCTTCCTCTTCTGCCCCACATCTGGCAACATGGATAAGAAAGCCTGGATGCTTTCCTTTGGTGCCTGTGGGAGGTTCAAAACATGCAAGCCCTCCCCTCACATGCGGAGCCCTCCTACAAACCTTACCTCCTAACTCCCATAAAACCCCAAGACGGTCTCCTTTCCCTGCCCTCTCAAGCCATTTTCAGACCAGATTGGGAAGTCTTGTTATGTAACTAATAAACCTTTTCACACCCTCTTGGTAGGTGTGTGACCTCATCAGTTTTGACATCCAAACCAAATTTTGGGTGTGGGTCCATCCTGTTTCTGTAGGGTGGTCACATCACATTTAGTTTGGGTCTAATCAGTTACACAACTAGGCCCAGGCACAAGGGTCCCCAGCCTGGGCCCTGCGTTAAAGAGGACTCAGGACATCCTAACCGAACACAGACACCCCTCCCCTGCAAATTCAGCCTGGGATGTATAAATGGGTGTCCCAGTCACTTGGGATCTTGTGCCCATTGTAGGTACAATGGGCAAACCATTCCAAACTGTGAATGATAAAAATAGGTTTTTAAATCAACCTTTCTGGAAGAAAGACTGACTTCTCTGTATTTTCTATCTCCAAAAAAAGATTATAAAACAATTGTCACATGAAGAGGCATCAAAGAGTAAGTAAACCAAAAATGACACAGAAAAGAATATTAGAGGTATGTCAGGCACTTAATTAATAAAAATATGTCATGTTTCTGGATTTTGTGATGATTTGGGTATTTATAAGCTTTTTAAATGCAATTTTTGTGATTTTTTTTTCTTATTCTAAATATTCACTTTTATATCTACTTTCAAATTTGGAGTTTTGTAATCTTCTTAAAGAATGCCTCACAGCATCTGGGACTTCCTGGGAGCCAATCTTACTGATGATGTGTTTATAATATTATAATTTTGAGATAACAAAGAACATTCATTCATTAATAGTGGTTTTCAAACTTCTGGTGTCCACACCACTTTTTATATAAAAGACAGTGGCCACCATGTTTAGGTCTCAGCTACCACCACCAAAATACAACCAAGGAACATTGCCTTCAGACCTATTCTCTTGCTTACTTAACCCATAATTTTGCAAGGCAGAAGGAAGGGTGGCCCAAGGAAAAAGAGCAGGGACAGCTAAGGTGTCCTGTATGTACCTGACCTTTTCCTTTTTTACTCCTTTACATTCGGGCTCATCACTCCTTCTCCTTCTCCTTCTCCTCCTCCTCCTCCTGGATAAGTCTGGAATTTAGTTACTAATAATGTATTAAAATCAGTTTGTTAACTGTGACAATGTACCATAGTAATACAAGATGCCAACAATAGGGGAAACTGGGTGTGGAGTATATGGGAACTCTCTGTACTATCTTTGCAAGTTTTTTGTAAATCTACCTCTATTTTAAATTTTTAAAAAAATTGTTTTTAAAAAAACAGCCTAACTACAAATACCTGCAAGTATGTTCCATTTTTCAGACCAGAATCCTTCTTCAGAATACTACATCTAAAAATATGGATAAAATACAGACATTTGGGGTTAAATGACTCAATTCCATATACTCAAAGGATCCATACTTTCCTCAAAAAAATTAAACACCTGTGCCAGACAGGATGTTTATGTTTGACTCTGAAGAAAAAAAAAAAAAGCTATTGTATTTAAGGTCTATAAATTGTTATTATTTTTTTAAATCCTAGTCCCTGGGCTGGGACTAGTAATTATCCAAAATCCTCTGTGATATATTTTCTCCCAAATTCTTTTCTATGTGTATTTTTAGTGATGTTAACACTGTACTTATCATTTGTGTTGTATTTTATCATTTAAAATTACAGCATCAGTGTTTTTCATAAATACCACTTTAGTGGCTACATAATATTCTGTCAGGTGACTAAGATGCTATTTCCCTAACCTAGTATTTTATTGTTGGTACTGAAGATAGTTCCCATTTTTTTTTCAGTATTATAAATAGCCTGGCAGAGAATATCATTTTATATAAAGCTGTTTTCCACATTTAGCATTATTTCCTACTGATGGATTCCCAGAAATGGAATTACTGTGTCAAAAACTTCTAATGCTTTTGATAAATTCACCACCTGATTTTTTACTGCAAAATTGGCATGAGTCAGCATCCTTGAAGCAAGTCTCTCCACTGCTCTCAAGTCAATTGATGAGTTCCCAACACTAAAGGCACTCAGAGTATTGTATTCATTTCCTCTTTTTTCTTATTATGCTGGGAATAAACACATTACCAAACAGTGCATTGCTTTATGTTTTGGAACAGTTAATGGAATTTCTGAAAAGTGCACACTCTGAGAACCACTGAATTAAGAAGCAGAGGTGGTGATATGTAATGAGGCAGACATTATAGAATAGTAATAGCCAACATGTAATGAGCTATTTCTCTGTCAACCTTGTTTTAAAGACTTTATGGGATTTACCTCCATTCACTATCACAGTAGCCTCATGACATAACATGGCAGGGAATGCTAATTCCCTTCCAGTATTTATTTTTCCCATATCTGTTAGGATCACAAACTCTGGTTTTTACTTTGCATATTATCTCCAGGAATAAAGACTCACTTTCCAGCCTCCCTTGCAGCTAGATGCAGCCATGGGACTAAGTGTTGGCTAATGAGTGACAGGGGAAATTTTATATGAGAAGTCTAGAAAGCCTTCTTAAAAGGGAGGAGGTTTATCTTCTTTCTTTCCAGTCTTCTGCTTGGAACATGGATGTGATGGCTGGAGCTCCAGAAGCCACGCCTAGGAATGGCAAAGTAGAGATCTGAAAGGAGTCTGGATACAAATATAGCTTAATTGCTACTTTCTTACTTTATACTTTACATCAGTCATGGTTCTCCAGAGAAACAGAACTGACACGATGGAGATATATTAAGGGATTTATTTATTATAGTAATTGGTTCATATGACTGTGGGGATTGGCAAGTCTGAATTCTATAGGACAGGCTGCAAGTTGGAAACTTGATGAAGGTGATGTTGAATTCCTCAGGAGAAGCTGGCTCTCTGAAGCAGAGACAGAAATTCTTCTTTCTGACCACTGAAATAATCAGGCCTCCAACTGCCTGAATGAGGAGACTCCTCTCATTGCTGAAGGTAATATCCTTTGTGGACTGTAGATGTAATCAGCCATAGATGCATCGACTGAGTAATGATCTATATCCATGAAATACCCTCGCAATAACAATCAGCCCATTGCTTATGTGACTAAACAACTGGAGACCATAACCTAGCCAAGTTGACGCGTAAAATTAACCGTCACATACTCTAAAAACAATATTCATCTGTGGACCAAAGAGGATGTGTGGCACAGTGGAAAGGGCCTAGAATCTTGTCCTGGCCTTGTGACCTTAGATACATTTCCTATTCTGTCTAGGTACCAAGTTTCTTCAGATCTCAAATGAGTGGTTGGGTTAACTGTGGTTGGTCTTTATTGCTCTCCCAGATCTGGTATCTATGGTCTATGATCTAAGTATAGGGCTTTGGGGAAGAAGTGTTAGCTAAGGGGAAAAGAAATGAATAGATGGATAAAGGGGAAAAGGCAAACCTATTAATATCAAAATAAAATGAGTACAGGCAAGATAATGAGACTGATACAACTGTTACTTAATCAATGTGTAGAGGGAATGTTGGCAATCAAAAGATCAAATGACGGTAAGAAAGGAGTGACCTGGTTAATTAACTGGAGAGCTTGTAGGTATTGCGTACAAGTCAGGATCTGTTATATGATAATGAAATGTGTGTTACTGAATGGCAGGTCAGCAATGAAGTAAAGGAAGTACGGAAAGGAAACTAATATTTATTAAGCACCTTTATGTATCAGTTACTGTACTCTATGTTATATATACACTACCTCATTTTGTTCTCACAACTACCCTACAAGGTTGATATTTTTATTCCAATTTTTATTCAGATGAGGAAGGTGAAGTTCTAAGAGGTTAAAGAAATTTCTTCCAAGATAATCATAACAATTAAGCTAGGATTTGAGCCCAGTATGAAACCCAAACACTTCAATGTCTTGCAATAGCCTTTTCAAATTGATCCTCCCCAACCTCTCTGCAGCATTTACTTTTCCTAGTTCTTGAAACTCATTTCCTTCTTTCACAGGCTCCTGAAATGACTGGTTTTCCCACCTATTTCAATGCTTCTCCAGTGCCACCTTCTTTTTCTTTTCTTATTCTTCAGATACATTTATTCCCCAATATTCTTCTCCTTTCTCTGTACTCCGCAGAATCCTAGATATTTCCACTCTATAACATCACCTTTTGTCTCTGCATCACAAACTTCCCTCTATCTTCTTTCCAGAGCTTCCAGCCCACTATTATCAATTATCTTTGGACCTTTCTATCCAGATCATAAGGTCATCATATCCAAGGCCTAAGAGCCTCTTTCTGTCCAAAGAGCTCTTCCTCATGCCTTCCCCAATCCTGTTATTGGAGCTGCTACTCTTTGAATCACCTGAGCTGGAAATGTCCACATCATCTTGGATGCTCCCAAGGTCACTGCCTCCCACATTCAGCGAGTTGTCCAGGTCCTGATGATTCTCCCTCCCTGTGGTCTCTCTTCTTCAGACTCACTGTCATAATTTCCACTCAGGATCATACCACATACCTGAAATATTGCTGCTGTCCCAGGCTTCTCTCTCCCCAAATATGCATCCTAGACAGCATTTATAGATAAACAAATTTTTAATCACATCTCTGATCATATTGTCCTCAAACACCACCTCTACAGAAAGGAGCTCAAACTATTTAATTTATTCAAGGACCTCCTGGGTCCTCCCCAGTATACCTTCTGAGCCTTAAAGCCTATGCCCCTTCACACACTCATTGTTCCTGCCCTCTTTTTGAGCTCTTATTCATGCTGTTTCTTCTACCTTGAAGGTCTTTCCCTACCCTTCACTGTATTTAAATCCCCTCCATAATCCAAAGCCTGGCTCAAAGGTGAGACTCTTTCATGAACTTATTTTCCTGATTCTTCTCAGTCTTATAATATTTCTCCAGTTTCTGAATACCCACTGCATTTTGTATTATTGTTATTCTTTTTTTTTTTTTGCATCTCCATTACTAAATTTTAGGCTTAAAGGCCAACAAGATTGTACACTTGCTATATGTAATTAGTACAGGTTTTCTTTCTAAAACACAGGTCTGACCATTTCATTTCCACGCTGCATCCATGAGATAGCATCAGCATGTTATGCATGGCCTTTCTCAAACTGGCTCTGGGTGCTTCTCCTATCACTCCCACTCTGAGTGCCCATCAAGCTGAGCCACTAGGACCCTGCAAACAAGCTAGCTGTACCTATCCTTCTGTGCCTTCATTTGTATTTTTTCTGTAAGACCCTTCCCTCCTCCTCCTCCTCTTCTACCAAGTACAATCCTAATCCTCCATCCAGACCCAGCTCAAACATTATCCACCTTGCAAAATCATCTCCAATCCCTAATTTGGAAGTTAATTCTCCTTACTCCAGACTCCCCCCCACACACAATTTAGACAAATCTTTAACTCTGATGACATTACATTTTAAATAACCACCTGTTGGACTGTCCCATCCAGACATTTCCTTGAGATAAAGGAAATTAATGCCTCAGAGTCATCTTTGTGTTCCCCAGTCCAGGTAAGGGGCTTTTCCTATGATAGACACTCAGTAGTTCTTGAACAAATGTTCCAACAAATAAGTGAATGAACCCAAGAATGAATGGAAGGAAGGAAAGGAGGAAGATAAATATTAAATGGACTCATCTTAATTGGCTAAACATATAAAAAAACTAAAATTCTTATCCATGAGTCCAAATTTCTACAATTATAACCTTCAACAAATCAGGGAGGAGGAAGCAACTCTAGAAATTCACTCACTCTATTCTTCATGTCTTCTCGTACATCTAGGCTATTTTAAAAAACACACACACACACATCAACTTCAGGTCTGGCTATTTTCTGCAATCCAGGAATCAACATCATAAATTGTTCTCTTCATTATACTAAAAAAGGTATACATACTGCAACATGAGAAATATATATTCCTAAAACAAATAGTGCCAGGAATTAAAACTTGATGACTGGTAAACATTCACCTCTAATCATATCATATTCAATGTTATTAGTTCATTATTATTTATTTGTGCTTCCATGTTTCTAAAAGCTAACTGACATCTTAATGAATTTAAATTTTCTGAGGAAAAGATGACTTGGGGTAACCTGAAGACAACTCAGTGCTCTTTTTTCACAAGAGAAATGGCACTTAGGTTGCTATAGAATGAATGACATGTTATTATGAGAGGCTTAGTAAATATATATCCTTAAGCTCTTTTGGCAATAAATCACAAAACACATTTTAACCAAAGCATTTACAATCCTCCTGTAGATTTTTTAGTTAAACTTTCTTTGATAGGGCATGATACAGAAAAGATAACCCAACTGGAAATATGAAGAGAACAGTGTGAGAAAGAGCAGTATACTAGAAGTAAAGGGTCTTGGGCTCCATCTCTGATATTGCCATCAGCTAGCTATGACCTAGGACAACATCCTCTTTCTGAGTCTCAACTTCCTTGTTTGTAAAGTGAGAAAACTGAACTTTGTGATAAGGTCTACTGTAGTTTAAAACAGTCTATGCGTTGAATTTGATGACCATATTAACAGATATTTGAGTAAGCTCTTCTTTGGAGTGGGGGCGGGGGAGGACTTGAGCAATTTGGCTTCCTCTCTCACTCTCTATGATTCTGGTACTATAACCACAAAATCATGCCAAAGTGCAATTATTTCTTGCCACCTAGCTGACTCAGGATTCATCATAGTCAGGTGTTGGCTCTTGGCACCACCCAGAAAGGAGCTCCTGTATTGGAACAGGATATCACTGAGCAATTTTAGGAATGGAGAGTGACTTGAATTGCAATTAAAATAACCAAAGAATCAGTGTGTCTTGAGGAATATGGGGACTGATTTAGGTCCAATCAAATTTGAGGTATTACAGTGCCAAGAGGAAATGGAATACCACTCCCTTATTTTAAAACAACAGAAAATGGGATTAGCTTGTTTCCCCATTGTAGAAGGAGATAATGAAAGCAATAACAAGAAGCTAAATATACACCTTAGAGAATGAGGCCTCACCCTAGGGCTGGGAGATTCCTAAGAAAGGAATGAGGACCAGTTGGCAGAAGATAATGAGCTCAATTTAAGGAGCAATCTTCTAATAAGTAGAGTACCCCAAATTGGAACTTATTAATTGATTACTTCAATAATATATTTGAGAGTGTGATTATAGGGAAGACACTGGTTATAATGAGGGTAGTAAAGATTTAAACACTGCCCTCAAGGAGACTACAGTCTAGTAGAAGTCATACAGTCTAGTAGAAGTCATACAGCATATACATAAAGAACTCTAAAACCAGATAGAAGGTACAATTTATGAACTGAGTAGAAAGGTAATAAATCCAATGTCATTGGCAATGTTCAAGGAGAGGCTGCATGACTACTTGGGGTGACATAAGGGAGATTTATACATCTGGTAGAAAGTTAAACTACATGACCTTCAAGATCTCTTCCAGCAAATGCTTTGTGGTTTTATTAAGACTATTACTATAGTCTTGGACTAGAGAAAAAAATAGGATTGTATGATATTTCTATTTCATTCACAACTGTTAGATGTTATTGTTTTTTCTTACAGAAAATTTCTGCATTATATACCATCATTTTCCAACATTAGTTCTTAGAACAAACATTCTTAATTAATCCACTTAAAACATGCCTGAGAATTCAATCAGTTAGAAAAAAACCAACAGATCATGTTTAAAACTACTCCTAAAGAGCAAATACATTTTCTTCAATAGAATGAGATAGACTTTTATAGGAAAAGAATTATTTTATATAACACAAACCAAAAAAAAAGAAGACTAATATAATAGACTTACATTCATCTATAATTTTCTTTCAATCTTCATACTATTTCAGCTTTAAGATTAATTGTTCAGAATCTTATTTCACAGTCACTCAACTTTTATTGACTCCAATATCGACAGACTTGGTACAAGTTATAAAGCCTTATGTGGCATGATATATAATTAAAATACTTTGTCACATAACTTATATTAATGGGTGGGTGTCAGAGAAAGCCTAGTTGCATCTGAGATGGATGTAAACCCACATTAATTAATTTATTGCAGAAAAGCCTATGGGGCCATTAACCACTTTGCCTTTGCATTACACAGTGAAGTGCGAGCAGCCACTGGCAGTGCTGGGAAGCCCACAGCTCGGCCCACTCTACCTTAAGGTGCTTCTATTAACAGTAAACCCTTCATCTAGCACACTGGCGAAATTTTTCAAGATGTGAAATCAGTGGACTAGACTAAGATAAAAAGAAAAAGAAAAAAAAGGATTAGTAAAACATCCTTTCCTGGAACCACACACTAGCAACTTTGATTAGAACTTTGAATAGATCCAAAATGTCGTCAACTGTCTCCACCAATGCCTGAGTGCACCCACTTTATGTGGGCTTTCAAACAGTAATTTCATTTCTAAGTTTTTGTGATAAGTGAGTCTCTTGCTCTTATTCCTAAATACTCACACATAATTCAGTTGAATAGTAATGGGTGTGGGCAAACCATTCTTAAAACACTGAGTTATAAATACCTAAGTAAATATTTGCTAAATGGATGGGGAAACAAATAGTGTTTACAGGTCAAGATACTTACTTTGTCAATATGACCAAGGGTAGTAAGGCTCAAGGATAGATGAAGCTACCCAAACTGATAAGAGTGCTATGTAAACTGGAAAGCACATTTATTTCACTTCCAAGAAGAAAAGATGCTCTGGTGCCCACTAATTATGATCTCTCCCCAGGCCAGATCAATAATGAACAGTCTTGTTGCTTGGTGAGTGTAGCATCTGATCAAGGATTTTTAGTTGAATGATATTTATGGCCACCAATTTCAGTCTAGGAGAGACTGAAGAATCTATTTCGACAGGATGTATCTGCCAAGGGGAACTGGTATTGGAGGCCACTGGTCCGGGTACGTTTTTTACCCTAGGCAGTACTGTAGACACTCTGACAAATTCTTGCTCTTTGGACTCTCTGTTTATAGACACCTTACAGATTTTCTTTAATTAGTCTTTCAACAGGGCAAAAGAACATCAAAAAGAAGATTAAGTCAAGGCAGAGGTCACTTGCTCAAATACCTACAGGAGCCAACTGTTATGTGAATAAGTGAAACAGACTAGATGCAAGGGAAATCAAGTGCCAGGAAAACAACCAAACTTACTTTGTTTCTTGAACAATAATATAAGCATATTATGTAGTACAAATATATGTATGATATTATAAATATTTTAAATTTTTAAATAAAAAAATAAATTTAAAAATAGAAATATTTCATTCTTGAAGCTTTCTTTCATATTTTTTTACTCCTTTGACTTGTCATTGTAACCTAACATGTCACCCTGGACATACAAAACTAAACCACAAATCCTTCAACTTGAAGCAATAATTTGTTTTACTCAGTTTAATCTGCAAAAATGGAGTTTACAAACACTGGTGCAAGGACAGATTCTTTACATAGGGTGATTATATAGATATGTGTTCAAATCTGGCATTCCAACATCATTGTATTTTGTTTTCAGTCATTTATTGTTTTGCAGTTTAATAACTTCAATTTATAGCCCTTCACTCATATTATCAATATCAAACTAGAAAAGTAAATTCAATTACTGTTAGTTTATTATTCTAAAGTTTAAAATAAGCGAAACCTTTTGGAATTCTGTTTTCAACTTCACAGTTTGGGTAATGTTTTCAGGCTATTACGTTGATTTCAGGAAAATGACTTCATATAGGAAAATGAGCCTGGTTATTCCTTGCCAAATTAGTATCTTAAAGACACTATCTTATGTGAAATGAGAAAATCAAATCATACATTGTGTAGTTGTTTGAATTGTGAATGCCCTTGCAAAGAAATGTTCAAAGTTGATAGGTTCTAATCGCAACCAAAAAAGGCCAAGACTTTGATCCAGAGCCCTACACTGACTCAGAGTTTTTGGACATTTTTTAGTCTGACTGACTCAAAAGTGTCCAAAAATATATTTTAACAACCAGCTAAGTCCATGTACTACAACAGACTACCATATTATACATCTAATTCATAAAGAGAAGCCTGGATTATCTATTCATGGTACATTCCAGTTAAAAATCTTTGGCACAAAGCAATTCCTAGCCAAAGATATCAGCAGTAAACTCTAAATTCTGTGCCTCTTGAAAAATGTTGCCTCCTTCAATTTAAATGTTTACATTAACACTGTCCATTGCAGGAGCTGAGTCATACTTATTGATTCTGACCAACTGGGTGACATTTTGCAAAACTTTCTTACCAAAAAAAAGAAGTCATTTGCTGAGTTCCAATCATGGTCTCCCATCTTCTGTCATATACATATTCTTGTCAATAGCACAAATTAAATATAGCTAACTAGGTGATACTATTTATATCTGTGCTCTCATCATCTGCAATAGAAAATGCTGCAAATGATTTAACTCTTTTCATACAATTTTTCTGTAAGTGCTCAGACATATCTTCAATATTCTGGTCAACAGTATTTCCAGTAAGACTTAAATTTACAGCTGCTTGTCTCAGTGTAGCATTCTATGGATGCTCTTTTATAAACTTGCCAGCTGTAAAATATTTTGATGCCTGGGCATTTTTTTCAATTAATATATAATTTCTTTCATAGTAGCACCACATATTTTATTTACATGAAAAGCAATTGCTTGTTGAAATTTCAGTCCTTTTTCAATTTAAATTTTTAATCCCTCATCTTCATATAGAAGCCATAGGTCTTACTATGATTTATTTCATAATGGACTCCTAAATTGTAGGGTTTTTTTGTCAATGCAAATGTCTTATTTGCACATTACACATGGAAGAATATTTTCACTTCCACAAAGAAAGACGATCTCTTCCATTGTTCCTGAATCAAGCTTCTTTTTCCCACATTCAGTGGAGACACGAGAATAGAAAACAATTCTCTATTCTAGGAGAAACAAGTGCAAATAGCAACTGAAATCAGCTTCAGTGTTAGAGAAGTGAAGGTGACTATGGTTAAGGGAGAACAAATGTTCCGATGTTGCTCCATGAGGTAGATGATTGTTTCTATGCAGGATTGCAGGCCCAGTATTACCAGAACTGATTTTCTTTTTTTAAAGAAAAGCTGAAAATTCAATTTAAAAAAAAAACCTACAGGGCAACAGTCCAGACAAAACATGTCAGCAAGCTAGATTAGGCCCATAGACAATCGGTATTCAATCTCTGTATTAAATTGTCATAAATTTTCATAGAACTTTGCTCTTCTTTTCTGAGACTACACCATCAACCTCAATTGGAATGCTATAAATTTTCCAAACACCTCAGGTATTTGGAAAAATTGTTATAGATGGTGTAGTGTGAATCTCTTATTTTTGTTATCCCAACAGTTTCTCCCTATCTGGTAGGAATGTCAAATCAGTCATGTGGCCTGCATCCACCGTCAGAGAAATATCACATGATACAGGCTGGCCGGATTTCTGGGATTTACAGATAGGGACAAAACCCAAGCCAGGCTAGTCGGAATTCTCCCAGGTTTTTGTTTGTTTGTTTGTTTTGTTGTTGTTGTTAAATCAACTGAGAAAGAGATAGTCTCTCTTTCTTGGGGTTCACTACTTGAATGTACAAAGATATCTAGAATGGTCTATGGTTACCTTTGCCACCATGTAGGGAGAATCTGACTCAGAATGATGCCAACACCAAAACCTGGAGGCAGAGAGACAAAATGGCCATAATATCATCTGAACTGTTGAATCTAGCCATTTCTAAAGCCAGAGTCTTTCTTGGTCTTCCTAGTTACATAAACCAATATATTCCCTTTTGGCTTAGGCAGCTTAAGTTGGATTTCCATAAGAGTTGCAAAAAGTTCTGACTAATATAGATAACTAATATTAGTTATCTATTTATGTCTGTTTATGTCTGTCCCATATAATCCTGAATTTTCTCCTTCATAACTCACTACACTTAATTGTAATCTCTTATTTAACATATACTTTACCTACAAGATCAACAGTTGGAAAATTTTTACTATAAAGGACGAGACAGTTAATATTTTATGTTTTGTGGGGCAGCTCGCCTCTGTTGCAACTACCCAACTCTGCATATTAGGTAGAAGGCAGATGGAAACAAATGAGTCTGGTCATGTTCCAGTAAAACTTTATTTATGGCACTGAAATTTGAATTTCATATATTTGTCACGAGTCATGAAATATTATTCTTCTTTTGAATTTTTTCAACCATTTAAAAATCATTTTTAGCTTGCAAGTCATATTTGACCTGCAGACCACAATTTGCTGACCCCATCCTAAATTATAACCTCCATGAGGGCAAGGGATGAGTTTGTGTGTCCCCAGCACCAAAGAACAGTGCCTTGCATATAGTATGTTTTCACTAATTATTGAATGGATAAATGAATGCTCAAGGAAAATCAAGATTATAGAAAATCTGTTTACACAAAAAATACAGTCATAGGAAGCATTACAGAAATTTAGTAGAATTAAAGATTTAAAGAACCTAAGGAAGCTTGCAGCTTTTACCTAGTTCTCTGGCTCCTTCTTTGTCTCTGTCTTATCTTTTATAACCTTTCTCCTGAACCGTCCTAGGAACTCCAACTTCTTCTCCTTCTGCTACGCAGATCAATTTTCTCTATTTACAACATCTACCCTAAAATTTGCACAGCCAACCCAATCAAGGTATTCAGTGGAACAGAAGGATTACCCTACAAGTCAAGTGATCAACCATTCTTGCTTGCCTAGGAATGAGGGGTTCCCTAGGACCTGGCACTTTCAGTCCAGACAAACTAGGACAAGCTGGTCAGACCTACCTAAAATAACACTCCAGCAAGGAAGGCTGTTATAATTAAAGATAAAAACATATATATTTACTTTTCTTTCTGTTATAGCTTCTTTAATAATACCAAAAAAGATAATTAGCTTAATTATTTTTGCTGAATTAACTTGGTATTATACAAAATACAGCAAAAGTAGATCTCCATATCTTTCTTTTACACTCAATTTCTCCCCAACTCACTGTCTTTCCAATAATTGAAGGTGATGTTCTTTCACGTAATTTTTCAATTTAGCTTCCTTTCTCTTATTATTACTTTTTTTCTCTTCAAATGCTGCTCCTTTCAACTCTGTATCATTTTTTACATTTCACTCTTCTTCACCAACTTTCTAGCACAACTAGGTGCCATGTCTTTATTCACTGGTCTCTAACATGTCAGTCACTCTTTTTACTGATTACAGTCACCTCCAATAAACACATAAGAAAAATTTATTTTCTTTTGACATAATGATGATCTAACACTTGACTAGTTTAGGCCAGAAACTATTCAGTTTTAAATTATATATATATATATGATTATGAATCAACTTCCATTACTGTTTTGAATTTTAAAATACTTACCTTCTTGTATAAATATTTTGTAAGATTTCATTTTTCAATTCCCAAATTAAAAATATCTTTACCTCATTTATATAAATCTATAGTTGTTTCCTCTTAATAATGTTAGATATTATAAGACATTTATAGCTGCAAATTCTTTTTTTTTAACTTAATTGCCTCATTTGGAATTTTAAAAAATGTTCTCAGGAAGGTGAATTAATTGCTTAGAACCATCTAGTAAATCACTTCTGTATGAAAGCAGGAAATATTTAAATTCTTTAAGTTATTTCATTAATTCATTTATACTTGAGTTTCTACTATGTGCCTCACATTGTGATAGGATCCAAGAATCCAAAATCTTTCTTCTGAGAAAGAAAGAAAAGTAAACAGATTATTATAACAGTGCCATATCTGCCCATCTAATAATACTATTCCTAGAATTTGACATTTCAAATACTTTCAGGTGAATCAAAGTATTTCATTTAAATTAAAAAATTATTCATATAATTTATCCTGAATCGTCATAGGAACTCCAACTTCTTCTCCTTCTGCTATGCAGATCAATTTTCTCTATTTACAAAGTTTACCCTAAAATTTGCACAGCCAACCCAATCAAGGTATTCAGTGGAACAGAGGGATTACCCTACAAGTCAAGAGATCAACAAAAGTATGCTAAAATATTTATTCAAAATAAGAAAGAAACTGACAACGAAAGATTGTTTCCACGCTCATGTCTGGGATTCTCTTTCCTTTCTATTCTGAAAAATCCAATAAAGTCAAATAAAATACAGGTAGTAAACATTTGTAAATTCATTTTACACAACGACGGTACACATAATAATATGCTACTGTTATGATCAAAAAAGTTTTGAACTCAAACTAGAAGACTTGGATTCTATTACTAACATTCTTCACAGTTAAATGATCTCATGCAACACACATAAAAACTCATAAAACACACACATTTCAGACATAAAATGTAGAAAATATCACCTATTGAACCAGCTTCACATGTTTTGTTTCAAAGAAACACATGAAATAATGAATATGTAGGATCCACAAGAGTTTTAAATTAGGAATTTAAAATTAAAAAAAAACACAAAAACTAAGTCATTATTAATGAAGGTTTTAGTAGTTTTCACTATTATCAATGTGCATAAGGAAGGTCATCCAGTCTGCTTAAATAGACTAAAACTGTTTTAAAACAGCAATTACCATATTGCAGTGTCTTATTTTATTTTTTTTTCTTACTTTTTTTTCTTTTTGGCCCTTACCAAAACTAGTCCCCAAATACCTAGGCAGTGTCTCATTTTAAAAGTGAACTAGTTCAAAGGATTTCCAGGTTAAAAAAAAAAAAAATCCACTACTACCTGAATAATTTTCATAGTGTATTTTTTAATTGATAATCTCATATTCACAAATATCAAGCTATTAATCCATGAAAATGAAAAATAACATCTAATTTTTAATTGTGTAAAGAAAAACAAAGCAACTCAGTCTAAGCTCTAAACGTGAAAATTTGCACTTTTCCAATGTTTTGCTTTAGAGAAACACAGATATTTCTGAACATCTTTTAAAATGTATTTTATTCTAATGGAATCTTTTTCTCTTTCATTAATTCAGGGGATAAACTTACTTTTAGTTAAAGTAAGTACCAAATGAATAAAATAGCTATGTATTATCAATGCATAACACACTGATCTTAAATAATAGTATACTAAAATTTTAAGTCTTTTATACAACAGTGAACAGATCTCTTTCCTCGAAATCAATGTGTTTTTTAATATGTTGCTTAGCTACTGTTGCTAAGCATTTTTCTACTTTATTTTTTTTGAAAAGGAATACGTTGTCATATAATCTATTAGCGTCTCTTTTCCTAGCTTAACTTCTGTTATTATATCTATATAACATAAAAATCTACACAGACATATCTTTTTTTTTTCAAATAAAAAAGATGCATGGAAGTAATTAGTTTAAATTTTTTAAATGTTGCATTATGTTTCAAACTGTAGATTCTCACAAATGAGAAGTTTGGGTATGTAGTCCATACCATCTAGTTAGGCTATCCAGTTTTGCATTTATGTCCAAAGGTGATACCATCATGTAAGAAACACAGGAAGAGACATCTGGTTGCTTTAATGTTGAATAAAACTCTAATAGCTGTCACTAGTTACCTCCCTCTGGCTCTACAAGATCAAGTGTGGATCTAGTATGGAACATTCTTCCCCTACTAAACTCTAGAGAGTAATATCATTTCCCACAGCTATGAGGAACTTTTCCCAAAAAGATGCCACTCTTATTCTTGTTATTGAGGGGGTAGGGTGGAAAAAAGGAATGCAAGGAACTATGTTTTCTTACCACTTCCCAGTTGTAAGCTCCTAATGGGTAAGAACCAAGGTTGTGCACAAGACTATCTCCCCCCACTAGACTATCTTTCCCACTAGACTGTGAGCTCTTCAAGAACAGGGTCCTTGTTTTGTTTCTTTTGACCCCAGCACAGTGCAAAGGAATTAGGAGGAGGAGCTTAGTAGGAGTGTTGAAGGAATCAAGGAATAGAAGAAAGGTCAATGATTAAAATTCCCATTATAGAGAAATGAAAACAACATCTCATCAGCAAGGACTGTACAGTAAGAAAGATAAGAGGAACTATTGTTATTGACTATTTTAAATATAGAAAATAATTAGTGAAAACCAAACTAAAATTGATCTACTGAGATCTGAAATGTTGGGTTGGTATATGACTGATTACAGGATAGGGATAAAAGAAATAGCAGGGAACTAGGAACTAAACAAAAATTTTGCATATCAAGAATGATTTTGATCAATTGTTAGAATTTTTGTTCCTTTTGGGTTCTTGTGTTATGGCAATAATTTAGAAGAAGATGGGCTTTAGAATTGTTTTTGCCCACTACGGGGCTACATGGAAGACTAGGCAGGATTCTATTGAAAAGAAAACTGGATAAGGAAAAATTAACTCACTGACCCCCAGGAATAATTCTGATCCCCATGCCAGTACTTAAGTAGATCCTTTGTTTTAAAATGAACACTCATTTTTAAAATGAGTGTGATGTTGATCCGTTTACTTCCCAGGATTTCCTTGATGGCTATTGTGCTGGATTGAATGTATTGTGTTCCCCAAATGCCATTATCTTTGTGGTCTTGTGGGGCAGACGTTTTCATGCTGGTTAGATTTGCTTGGAATGTGCCCCACTCAGCTATGGGTGATGATTTTGATGAGATGTTCCCATGGAGGCATGGCCCCGCCCATTCAGGGTGGGCCTTGATCGGTGGAGCTATATAAATGAGCTGACTCAGAGAGAGGGAACTCAGTGAGTGCAGCTGTGAGTGATGTTTTGAAGAGGAGCAAGCTTGCTAGAGAGGAACGTCCTGGGAGAAAGCCATTTTGAGGCCAGAGCTTTGGAGCGGATGCCAGCTGCCTTCCTAGCTAGCAGAGGTTTTCCGGACGCCATTGGCCATCCTCCGGTGAAGGTACCCGATTGCTGAGGTGTTACCTTGGATGTTTTGTGGCCTTAAGACTGTAACTGTGTAGCGAAATAAATCCCCGTTTTATAAAGGCCTATCCATCTCTGGTGTTTTGCATTCTGCAGCATTAGCAAACTAGAACAGTTATCCTTTATGCCAAAGAAATAAAGGTCCCTGAGCAGTTTGTGGAACTCACTCATATATTGTAATAAGGTCTTCCATCATTATTGCTTTATTTATAGTAGCACAATTGATGATTAAAGCCATAATATCAGACATTGCTCTGAGAGTGTCCCCTCAAAAATGGAACCAAAAACTGTGTTGCTTATGTTAAAGACCTGCATATCTGTATATTTAAATTCCAAGTTTTTGCATTTCTTTAGATGACCTAGCACAAGATGTAATGTGGAGTTAGAATAAAGTCCTCCCAAGATACTTCCTGGCTGAAATGAGCCCAAGCAAAAATCCAGTCAGTGAAACCACACAACTAAGCATCACATTAATTAAAGAAAACAACCTAAATACTAATGTTGTCCAGATTCCACTGGCAGAGTGCTGTTGCCCACAAAGACAGCAGAACACAGGAAAAGGCAGGCACCCAGACACAAGCAGACAAGAGAAGTCTACCTTTGGCAATGTAGTATCTAAAGGTTTCTCTACAAATTCAAGGATACAGTGTGTACATTTTCTCAGGAAGGGCCCCTTTGTGTGAATCTGCCATTAGGGTGAAGACTTAACATATTTTAGTCAAGTTCTGGTATTGTAATTGTTCATGACTAGATATGAGTATTTACATGATTTTTTATTATAGAAGTGCCTTATTCAAAGGGTCTAGACTAGGTCATGGGCCTCAGGGCACGGAAACTTCAGACCTCAGAAACAGTCATGACTGAATGATGTCTATTGCAGTTCTTGGGAGTCAACAATGAATACTCTCTAACATCGTCTGTTTTAAAATCAGCACCATGGTTGATATAGATAGAAACAGTGCAAAGGAGGACACAGCCTCTCTCACAGAGGACGACAGCATGCCAGACAGGGGGACAACTTAGAAAACTGTTTTAGGAGAGAAGTCATTTGCACCATTAAGATCTCCAGTCCAACAGATTGATCATATTCAAGCTATATGACCTCAGCAAGTTGTTGATGGATCTCCCAAGATACAATCTGAGGAACTAGGAGTTTAGAAACAAGAGCCAGTGTAATTCTATCTGGATCCAGACATTACACTAATTTAAAGTTAAAAAGTTAAAGTTAAAAAGTGTAGTGTTTAACTTTTAAGGGGAAAAAAACAAAAACCTGAGCTAATGAAAAAAATGAGGGCCTCAGACTAGTGGGACAATCCCAGTGGGCCACACCAACCCCCTTCAAATGACCCCAAACCTAAAGCTGCAGGAACATTTGAGGACACCACCAGTGACCCATCAGAAGAACCCATGTGCCCATATTTAGTGCTTACAAGATAGTTCGTTTTTATAAATGCACACTATTGCTGAATTATTTTATAGCCCACTAGAAAAATGTTGCTTCATTACATTAAATTCACCAGCACAGAGATGCTCTCTGGAATATCAAGCAGGTATTTAATTCTGAATTTGTGCTGGAACATTACAAACACAAATCACAATTTCTTCTGCTTCATATTAAGAAATCAAGTGGTGCTGAGGAAGGAAATGCTCATATTTAAAGGACTATGTCGTTTACAAAATGGAACCATATAAAGGAAGCCCATGATTCTATCTCAGAGACAAGAAGTTCTAGAATTATGTCCACAATTATGTCTATATAATTTATATCAATTATAAGCTGCTTTCTGGGCTACAATGAAGATACGTATGTTTTGGCTACTTGGACAGAGAGAAGTAGTAGAGAGAGGTTTATGGAGAAAATTAAGCCTAGTGGGAGTAGGAAAAGAGTGATTGGATTAATAGGACCTGAACTTTCTGACAAGACTGGCAAATAGAATACCAGCCTTATTCACATGAAGTCAGATGGCAGTGCCTTTAGTGGAGAACAGGCATCTAGAAGAGAATGTTCAGGCTCAGGGATATTCCCTCAGTGACCAGGAAGCCAGGGCAGTGTCTAGTGAAATTTTTCCCCAAACAGAAGACAAGGAATGGGGCTTGGGGAACAAGAGAATATGTGTTTATGTGTTGCACTAGAGATTTACAGAAAAGAAAAAAAAAATACACAAAAAAAACAGCTGATAGAGAAAACATCAGTATAATCCACACCTCCATAATCTCCACAACAGCATGTAGGAGTATAATCTAAAGATGTGGAAAATGAAATAATTATCTTTGGTTTTGAGCCACCATACACAGAAAATAGATCTTTAGGGCACAATCATAGTTCTTTGCAGTTATTTGCAACTGATGGATCACTAGATAGGAAGTTTTTCACACTGAGTCTGAAAAAACTAATCACTTTGTCTCAGCTGATTTATGCCATCTGTGAACTAAGGGATTGTTTGAACTGCCCTCATGGTTGCCTCCAGCAAATGGTCAGGCTGACAGGAAGATGCAGATGACAATGATTATCACCAAATACATAGTGTGAAGATTTTCATCAAAACTCACTGGGTTTCTCATCACTCTACAGGCAGCCGTATTCCAAATGAAAAACCAGTCAGTCCAGGGAATGCAAGAGAGGTGGTGCCTCATCCATGCTTCAGCTGTCTCCATACAGACTTACAGAGAAGTCACAAACAAGATGACCACCCATTCTGCAACCAGCTCTGACTGTACCTGCCCTTCACTCATCTTAAACAAGCAGGTCTTGGCAAAGAATTGAGAATTGGACCAGATTGTTTTCTGTCGCTGGTACTGAGAAATCTAACTTTGAAATACACAATACAGTGTGCAATGGACTAGCAGCTCCAGACTGGCCAACTGAAAATGTTTTCCCCAAGGAACTCAATAACAAAAACATTAATAGAGTACCCCATAGCCTTGGAGGCATATTGGGATTACTTGATTAGCTTTAAAGGCCTTGGCATCAGTATTTTATCTTTTAGTGCATTATTTCTCTCTCTCTTTAAAAACATATTTTTAAATTGAGGTATATTTAACATCCAATAAAATCTACACTGTTAAGTGTTCAGTTCAAAGAGTTTTGATAATTATATATATCCAAGTTATCACCATCTAAAACAAGATATAGAATATTTGTTCTATATCTTCCTCATGTCCTTTTCCAGTCAATTATCTACACCCTTGATCCTCTTGAGCAACCACTTTCTGACTTCTATCATTAAAGATTAGTTTGACCTGTTCTTGTACTTCATATAAATGAAACCATACAAATATGTACTCTCTGTCTGCTTTCTTTCACTTTTTGAAATTCATCCATGTTGTTTTTTTATCACTGAGTAATGTTCCATTATTTGAATATATCATGATTTATTTATCCATTCTCCTGAGGATAGACATTTGGGTTCTTTCAAGTTTTGGGACTCCATTAATTAGGCCACTATGAACATACTATACAAGTCTTTTTGTGACTATGCTTTCATTTCTCTTGGTTAAATACCAAGGAATACAATGCTGAGTCATTGCTGAATATATATGTATGTTTATTTTTATAAGAAACTGCCAAATAATTCTCCAAAGAAATTGTACCATTTCATGTGAGTATCAAAAATGTTTGAAAGTTAAAGTTGCTCTACATTCTTAGCAACATTTTGTGTGCTGGTTTGTATATATTATGTCCCCCAGAAAAAGCCATATTCTTTAATGCAATCTTGTGGGGGCAGACGTATTAGTGTTGATTAGGTTGGAACCTTCTGATTGTTTCCATGAAGATGTGACCCACCCAACTGTGAGTGACACCTTTGATTAGGGTGTGACCTCTTGATTGAAAGTTTCCATGGAAATGTGGCCCTACCCTGAATGGGTCTTGATTAGTTCACTGGAGTCCTATAAAAAGAGCTCACAAACAAAGGGACCTCAGAGCAGCTGAGAGTGACATTTTGAAGAGAAGCTGCAGCTAAGACAGACATTTTGAAGACAGCCGTTGGAAGCTGATGCAGAGATTTTGGAGAACGTCATTTTGAAAGGAAACCTGGGAGAAAGCAGACGCCAGCCACATGCCTTCCCAGCTAACAGAGGTTTTCCTGATGCCAATGGCCTCTCTCCAGTGAAGGTACCCTATTGTTGATGCATTACCTTGGACACTTTATGGCCTTAAGACTGTAACTTTGTGACCAAATAAACCCCCTTTATAACAGCCAATCCGTTTCTGGTGTTTTGCATAATGACAGCATCAGCAAACCAAAACACTTGGTATTATCTGTCTTTTTAATTTTAGCTATTCTAGTAGGTATGAAATAGTATCTTACTGTGTTTTTATTTTGCTGAATAAAATAAAATGGCCACTTGCATTGGGAATTTCCAGGAGCGACCCCTTTCCAAGAAATGGCAGAGACTTTAAAGAAGATAAAAGCTGACCAAGGATGGGATGTTCCAAGAAAAGTGGAGCACTCCTGATAAAGCTGCAATTTGAGCAACATTTAGTGATAAGATGGTCTTGGTCCAGTATGGATAGCTTACTAAAATTGACAATTATACTATACTAACCAATGTATATCTGATTTGCATTTCCTTGGTGACTAATGATGTTCTAGACCTTTTCATGTAGTTATTGGTCAATGATATCTTTTCATTTATGAAGGGCTTGTTTAAGTATTTTGCCCATTTAGAAAAACTGGGTTATTCATCTTTTTAATGTTAATTTAGAGGAGTTTTATGTCCTGTTAAAAATCCTTTGTCAGATATATGAGCTATGAATATCTTTCCAGTCTGTAGCTTGCTGTTTCACTCCTTAAATAACATTTTCTGATGAGCAGAAATTTTTAATTTCGATAAAAACCAATTTACACACACACACACACACACACACACACACACACACACTTAAGGTTAGTTAAGGTTAGTAATTTTTGTGCTCTGTCCAAAAAACTCTGCCTATCCCAAAGTTGGTAAGATGTTTTCAAAATGGGTAAGTTGTTTTCTAGAAGCTTTAGGGTTCTAGGTTTTACACTGAGGTCCACAGTCTTTCTCAAATCAATTTTTATGTATTTAGTGAGAGGGGGTTTGAAGTTTATTCTTTTCAATATGGATATCCAGTTTTCCCAGCAATATTTGTTAAAAAAGGCTTTCCTTTCCCCTACTGGATTGCTTTGGTGCCTTGGCCAATACTAACTGTATGTGGGTCTATTTCTGGCCTCTCTACTCTGTTCCACTATCTGTATGTCTATCTTAATGCCTATACTACAGTGTCTTGATTACTGTAGCCTAAGTAGTAAGTCTTAGAATCAAGCAGTGCCAGTCTACCAACTCTGCTTACCTTTCAAGACTGCGCTGGCAATTAAGGACCCTTTGCACTTCCATATAAATTTTAGAATCAGCTTGTGTATTTCATCACAAAAGCTTGCTGGTACCTTAATGGAGATTTCAATGACTATATAGACCAAGTTGGAGAGAAATGACTTTCAGACAATACTGAGACTTCCAATCCATGAACATAATATATCTCTCAACTTATTGACACGTTTTATAATTTTTCTGAGTAACATTTCATACTTTTCAGAGTAGAGGTCTTGTACAACTTTTGTTAGATTTTTTCCCCTAGGTACTTAATTTTTTATGCTTTTGTACTTGGTATAATTTTAAATTTAATTTTACAATTGTTCATCACTGGTGAATACAAATGTTATTGCCCAATTTTTGATCTCAGAAGAAAAGACTTTACTGTTTCACCATTAAGTATTTTAGCCATAGGTATTTTGTAATGCCCTTTATGAAACTGAGAAAGTTTCCTTCTATTCCTAGTTTGCATACAGGTTCTGTCATGATGGGGTATTGGACTTTGTCAAATGCTTTTTCTCCATCTATTAGGGGTTTTCTCCTTAAGTGGTGTATTACATTGATTTGATTTTCAAATACTAAATCAACCCTGTGTTTGTGGAATAAACCCCACTTCATGACAATGTATTATCCTTTGTATATATTGCTGTGTTTAGTATGCTAATATTTTGTAACAATTTTTGTGTCTCTGTTCATGAGGGACGGTGGTCTAATATTTACTTTTCTTATAATGTCTTTGTTAGGAATCTGGGTTATTCTAGCCTCATAAAACAAGTTAAGAAGTGTTCTTTCCTCCTCTATTTTCTGAAAATATGGTGTAGTATTGGATTTATTTCTTCCTTCAAAGTTTGATAGAATTCATCAGTGAAGTTATCTGGGACTATTGTTTTCTTTGTGGAAGGTTTCTGATTTTAAATTCAATTTCTTTAGTAGACATAGGGTATTTAAATTTTCTATTACTTGTATCAGTTTTGGTAATTTATGTTTTCCAAAGAATTTGTCCATTTCATTTATGTTGCCAAATTTATTGGAGTAAAGATGTTTATATTAGCCACTTACCACTTTATAATGTCCTTAGAATTTCTAATAGTATCTTCTTTTTCATTCCAGATATTGGTAATCTGTGTTTTCTCTCCCTTTTGCTTGATCAGACTTTCTGGGGGATATGTCAAGTTTATTAACGTTTTCAAAGGAAAAAAAGAAGATTTTTTTCTATTTGTCTGTTTTCTATTTCCTTGATTTGCATTATTTTTCTAATTTCCTTCCTTATTTTGAGTTTAATTTTTTTAGTTTTCCTTTTCTGAGTTTGTTAAGGTGGGAACTTAGATAATTATATTTTTCTTCTTTTCTAACATAAGCATTTAAAGCTATGTATTTTCCTCTATGCACTCCTTTATCTGCATTCCACAAATTTTGATGTACTGTACTTTCATTATCATTCAGTTCAAATTATTTTCTAATTTTCCTTGTGATTTTTTTCATCGACCTATGGACTATTTAGAAGTCAATTGCTTAGTTTCTAAATATTTAGAGATTCTCTATTTTATTGTTATTGATTTCTAATTTAATACCATTATGGTCAGAGAATACATTCTATATCATTTTAATTCTTTGATATTTATTAAGACTTGTTTTATGAACCATAATATGCTCTGTCTTGATGACTAATCTATGTGCAATTGAACAGAATGTGTATTCTTCTGTGGTTGAGTGGAATGTTCTATAAATTTTAATTAGATCAAATTGCTTAAAAGTGTGGTTCAAATCATCTATATCCTTACTGATTTTTCTCCAGTTGTTCTATCAATTACTGAAAGAAGGTGTTAAAATCTTCAACTATGACTGTAGACTGTCTATTTCTTTCTTTAGTGACATGGATAAAAACAGGGGCATATATTTGTTTTTACTTCTTTTGATATATGCTTTAGTGCATATATTGCCGCCAAGTAACAATTTTGATTAATTACAATATTACATTAATTCCATACTGGATAATAATTACTACTTAATATATATGTTTTTAAACTAGATTCAAGTATACTCTATCAGAGGAAACCACTGTTTAATGTATATCCCTCTGGACTTTTTTTATACTTATGCAAATATAGTTATGTGTATAAATGTGGTAGGCAGAATAGCAGCTCTCCACAAATGTCCCCATCCTAATCCCCAGAACCTGTGAATATGTTATGTTATATGGGAATGGGGAATTAAGAAAGAAGGTTACTAATCAGCTGATCTTGGGATGGAGATATTATATTGGATTTTCCAAGTGAGCCCAATGTAATCACCAGGGTCCTCATAAGTGGAAGAGGGAGGCAGAAGAGAGAGAACCAGGGAGATGCAGCCTAAGAAAGACTTAGCCAGATGTTGCGAGCTTTGAAAGATGGACGAAGGGGCCAAAAGCCAAGGAATGCAGACAGCTTCTAAAGCTAGAAAAGGCAAAGAAACATAAGCTTCCCTAGAGTCTCTGGATTGAATGCAGCCCTGCCAACACCCTGCTTTCAGCTCCATGAAGCCCATTTCACTCCTTTGACCTTCAGAACTGTAAGATAATAAATTTTAGGCCATTAAATTTGTGGTAATTTCTCACAGCAAATAGGAAAACAATATAATGTGTCAACATCTATCTCTCTCTATATAATTTTACACACACATGCAGAATCACATATTGCAGGCTTTTTAACTTTAATTACACTACATATTGTTTTGTAAATTGCTTTTTTCACTTAATATATCATGGGCATTTTCCAAAATTGATATATATAGATTTTCCTCATTTTTTTTCTTGTTTATTGTGAGGCTGAAATGTGTCCATGTGTATGAGAGGTTTTGGAAATGCCCTGAACTTAGCAGGGTATCAAGTAGGTCACTTGGACCTGAATTGAGGATATCTGATATTGAGGGTATCTGGGGCAAATCATGGACTCATTCAGCTTGATTCAACAAATATTCAATGAGAAATAATATGAATTTGTCATTATTTCAGGTATTTGAGGTATGTCAATGAACAAACACTTAAAGCTCCCTGTCTTCCAGGAGTTTACCTTCTGGTTATACAGACGGCGGGAAGAGGGAAAGCAATGATAATAAACACAATAAATAAGTCACTTATATAATATGTTAGCAGGTTTTAAGTGCTATAGAAAACAAAGCAAAATAAATAACAAAGCAGGGTTGGTCAGGGCTCACTGAGAAAATGAAATTTGAGCAAGGACTATACAGAGGTGAAGAAGTTGACTAAATGGATATTTTAGAGAAGAGCTTTCCAGGAAAACAGAACAGCTTGAGGAACTGAACTGGGCTCATGCCTGGTTTATTTGAGAAAAAGGAAAGAGACCAGTGTGGCTGCAGCCCAGTGAGCAAAGGGGAAAGAATGACAGATGGGGTCAGAGGGGTAATGTAGGATCGTGGGGGTCATGGGCATTTTCCAAAGTTGATACACATAGATATTCCTCAACTTTTAATAGTTTATAATATAACCTTGTTTGGACATTCAATGTTTGGGCCATTTCCAATTTTTTTACAACTACAAATGATGTTGTATGAATATTCTTGTTCACAAACCTCCACACAAACCCCATCAATACCTAGTAATGCGTCTTCTAGGTTATAAATTTTGAATTTAAAATGTTGTTAGAGTCTACAAAAATAATGTAATGTAAGAGCATGCCCTTTCCCCCTCAATTTCACCAGCACTGGCATAATCCTTCTGTTTAATTGTTGCCAATTTATAGGAAAAATTGTTTCTTGTTTTTATTTGCATTTCTTTAATTATAAATGAGTTTGTGTATCTTTTCATATGATTATTAGCCTTTTGTATCTTTACCTATTAATTATTAATGTCCCTTGCCCATTTATCTATTTGCCTTTTTATTAATTTTTGAAGTTCTCTATATATTATTGTTAACCCTTAACTTATCATCTGTTGCAAATCTTTTTTTTTTCCAGTTTTTCATGTGTATGTATGTATGTATGTGTGTATGCATGTGTGTCAGGTGTCCTGCTGTAAATGTCAGAATTAGCTGAATGCTTATAAAGTGCCTGGCACCGTATTCAGCCCACAGCAGACATTCCATGCATTGAACTATTTTTATTAATCCTGGACTGTGAGCGGAGGTGATGGTTGATATTATGAGCATCCCTCATCTGTATGTACCACTGTAGTCCTTCAGGAAGCTAAATGCTTCATTTTCTATATACTTCTATCTTATGAGAAACTCCCTCCCCCATTCTCAGAGAGCTGCTTCTTGCTTCTTCCTACATTCTTTTAATAAACTGGTTAAATTTAAACTTCTACAGGAAGTTGAGGTTTATATAATCTAACTGTTCTACAATAATAAAAACTATTAGTACCTCTTTCCTTGCTCACCCTTTCTTTTCATTCCTCCAACTCCCAAGCAATAATTTCAACTCATTTGGCTGTTTATTTTTCAATTTACCTCCATATCACTAAATAACATGTACCTGCTGCTTCTTATTTTTTATATTTTGGAGTTATCTACTGATTTCCCACCATGGAAGATAATTCAGTTTTCTGCCACCATCACAAACACACTTCTCACCCACACTCATCCTTCTAGCATTGCATTATTATACTTTCAGATCTTCAATATTCAGTGTTTACACTATTATGATTATGAAAATATTCACAGCTGAGCTGTCTAGCATTATGATTACTTTTCCTTCCTTGCACAACTTTTTGCTTTCCCTGGAGTTAATAATTGTTTTGTTTTACTTGCTTAGTTTTTTATGCATAATTCTATGAAATATTTTCTAAATTTCCTCCAACAATTCAACCAGATATTCTAGCAATTTCATCTTCTTGGAAACATCTCTCTTAAGGCTGCTCTAATTTAGACTGATTGCTCTGTAGGTATGAGGCATAGCTATGATCCTAGGAGTTATATTCCCCATGTCTAGGAAATTATCATCAACTCTCATTTGAATTGGTAAACCAATTGTTGGATTGATCCAAGTGTTGCTGTTCAGAAGTCCAAAGCTATTCTGATTCCTGATCCTAACCTATTTTTCAGTTTGGAAGTTTTTAGGATATGATCTTTGTCCTTGAGAGTCCAAAATTTTGTGATAAAGTGACTTGGACAGTGGATTTAATTGCATTCATTCCACTGGGCCCTTAATGGGTTCTCTAAATCTAAAAACTCATGTCCTTTAATTCTTAGACATTTTCTCTTTGTTAATTCTGCTCTCTCTTTCTGAACTCCTATTATTCAGAAGTGAAACAAAATGAATGTATAATCTATCTTTTCTTTTTTGCAGTTCTTTATCTTTTTGTTCTACTTTCTGGGATATTTCTTCAACTTTATCTTTTAACTCTTTTATTGATTTTTTAAACTTCTAACATATTTTAATTTCCTTTATTCGTAGCTTCCTATAATGCAAATATCTCCTCTTACCTTTTAGAGGACAGCAGTGATTTTTTAAAAGTTTTCATCTCCTTGCATAGACTGTTTCCTCCAAGACCCCACCCACCCATTTGTTCGGTTAGGTCCCCTTCAGGTTAAAGGCATGTCTTGTGAATCGTGACTATTTTCTTTTAGAGTAAGGCCAGGAGAGATTAACTGGAAGCTCTGGGCACATGGGTGGCACTTGTCAACCAGGCGCTTCACTCTAGGGTCATCCAGTTGGACTGTTTCATTGAAAAAAACTTTTTTCTTAAGTCTTTTCTTTTATGTCTATGAGATTCCTCAGAGAAGGATATTCCAATATTTTCCTTGGAGCAGTGGTTCTCAAACTTGACTATGGATCAAAATCACCTGGGGGGCTTGTTTAAACACAGATTTCCTAGACCAACCTATATATGGGATAGGATCCTAAAATTTGCATTTCTAAAAGTTCCTAGATGATACTAATGTTTTTGATCCTAGAACATTTGAGTACATTGTCCTGGAGGATATAAATTAGAATTCCCCAATCAGGACCTGAGTTAAAGGGTAAAGATGACAATATTCAGAATATAAACTTTTCTTAATCCTTCTGATTTCTACCCTCAACAGTGCCTGGTATCCTCTCTTCAGATATCCTAAGTTTTATCTTCTCTATAAAATTAACCTAAAATCTACTGCCAGGGGTGGGGAGAGGTTGTTCCCCAGCTGGAAGGGTAAGAAGATCTGAGGAGCTAAGTGTTTCTTAAGCATACATTGTTTTCAGTAACACCTCTATTCCAGTGGTACCTGATACTGCCAATCCGTGAGCCTTTTGAGGATTCTGTGGGGGCAAATCAATTTGGTTTTCATATTTCCTTCTGCCAGTTTGGGATCAGTTTTCTCAGGCTCACTAAGTCATTTCCCACTCATCCCTCTAATTTCTCAACTTCCAAAATCATACTGCTATCATTTCCTCAACAATTCTCTTTGCCCTTTAGGTCTTTGAAAAGATCATTTCACTATCATATTGGTGGAGTTTGAGGAAGGAGCAGATGTCAAGCATTGTGTTCAATATGCTACCTTCAACTGGAAGTCAGAAGTGTCTTTAGTGTCCAGCAAAACACATTCCTAGACTGATTATGTCTCAGCATTTAAAGCAAATAGGATTGAGGGAAACTAAGATGGCGGCTAGGTGAGACAGGGCAAAAAAACACCTCCGTGAAAAACACTAGATAAAAACCAGAAAGTGACCCAGAATACCTGTTACAGCGATGCGCCAGCTGGACGAGGTCTGCTAGTTCCACAGGGGCCATATACTTGGTGAAACCGGGAGTCTGCATTCTGAAATGAGTGAGTAAGCTGGCTGGAAGACCAGCAGCCACGCAGCAGTCTGGGGAAGCCAGGGTTTGGCATTTGGAGACCGACTGGCTCTTTAAAAAAAAAAAAACAAAAAAAAAACAGGAGTGGCTGCAGTTGCAATAGTGGGAACCATGCAGTAAAACACAGCAAGAGGGGGCTGGGCCAGCCTCTCGGTGTCTGGCCTGGAAGATAGCCTGCTGCAGATACCCTCGGAGCCGGGGGAATGGAGGGGAGAGCCGGAAGCAGAAAGAAACCCCGCGGCTGGCAGCTGGCTCCCCGGAGGGCTGGATAAACTCCTGCCTGGGGTCATGCCCACAGCCCAGAGCCCCGCCAGCTGTCCCGGAGCTGGGAAGGAGGAACTGTGTGAAGAGGAGGGTGTTGAGATGCCCCGTTCGGCCATCTTTGCATCAGGCTGAAAGTGCCCCGGCACGGCCCAGCGGCCCGGGGCTTCCCTTTAGGGACGGTGCTCACTGGTGACGTAGCACAGCATTCCCTTGGCAGAGGTCCTGGAGGATTGCAGCTGGGCGGGGGGACCTGCTCGGAGAACCCAGGAACACTATCCCAAGTCCAGTGATTTGTGGGACAGCGAGAGAGAGGGTCTGGGGCTGAAATGAAATGAAGGCTCAGACTCTTGTGGCAGCCTTGAATCTCCAGGAACCTGGGGGATTTGAATATTAAAGCTGTCCTTCCTCCCTGGCCATCCGTACACATGCCCCACACTCAGGGCGGACGGCTCCAGCAACACACCCAAACTGAGTTCTCCAACTGAATCCCACAAGAATCATTTCCCCACACACTGCGGGGACAAGGTGGAGAACTGACTTGAGGGGTATAGGTGACTCACAGACGCCATCTGCTGGTTAGTTAGAGAAAGTGTACGCCATCAAACTGTGTTTCTGAAAAATTAGACAGGTATTTTTTTTTTACAACTTGAAAGAACCCTATCAAGCAAAGCAAATACCAAGAGGCCAAAAACAACAGAAAATCTTAATGCATATGATAAAACCAGATGATATGGAGAATCCAACTCTAAACACACAAATCAAGATATCAGAAGAGACACAGTACCTTGCAAAATTAATCAAAGAACTACAATCGAGGAATGAAAAATGGCAAAGGATTTAAAGGGCAGCAAGAAGACCATGGTCCAAGATATAAGCGACATAAAGAAGACCCTAGAAGAGCATAAAGAAGAAATTGCAAGAGTAAATAAAAAAATAGAAGCTCTTATGGAAATAAACTGTTGGCCAAACTAAAAAGACTCTGGATATTCACAATACAAGACTAGAGGAAGCTGAACAACATCTCATTGTCCTAGAAGTCTGCAGAACAGAAAATGAAAGAACAAAACAAATAATGGAGAAAAAAATTGAAAAAATCAAAATGGATCTCAGGGATATGATAGATAAAATAAAATGTCTCAACTTAAGACTCATTGATTTCCCAGAAGGGGAAGAGAAGGGTAAAGGTCTAGAAAGAGTATTCAAAGAAATTGTTGGGGGAAAACTTCCCCAACCTTACACACAATATAAATACACAAAGCATAAATGCCCAGCAAACTCCAAATAGAATAAATCCAAATAAACCCACTCTGAGACATATTCTGATCAGACTCTGAAAGACTGAAGAGAAGGAGCAAGTTCTGAAAGCAGCAAGAGAAAAGCAATTCCCCACATACAAAGGAAACAACATAAGACTAAGTTGTGACTACTCAGCAGCCACCATGGAGGCGAGAAGGCAGTGGCATGACATACTTAAAATTCTGAGAGAGAAAAATTTCCAACCAAGAATACTTTATTCAGCAAAACTCTCCTTCAAATTTGAGGGAGAGCTTAAAGTTTTCACAGACAAACAAATGCTGAGAGAGTTTGCCAATAAAAGACCTGCCCTACTTCAGATACTAAAGGGAGCCCTACCAACAGAGAAACAAAGAAAGGAGTACTATAACTGACATATATAGTACCTTACATCCCAAATCACCAGGACACTCATTTTTCTCTAGTGATCACGGATCTTTCTCCAGAAGGGACCATAAGCTGGGACATAAAACAAGCCTCAAGAAATTAAAAAAAAAAAAAAAATTGAATATACTCAAAGCACATTCTCCAACCACAATGGAATACAAATAGAAGTCAAAAATTTTTGAACTGTAACTCCACTATTTACTTCCTATATGATATAAAATACACAAACTCTAATGACAAAATAAAATAAAATAAAATAAAATAAAATAAAACAAATAGGATTAGTCTGCACAGAAATGGAACCACCCAAAAGTTCTTCTATGCTGGCCAGTTCAATCTCTTCAGACTTGGCAAAGATGCCAATTTTGTTTGCATAGGGAAATCTGTTTCACAGCTTTACACTGTAGCTTTACCACAGCCAAGTATATCACAGTCTGGGATACAAGCCACACATATGAAATTTTGGTGACTCAAAGAAAGAAATCAAAGCATATGAACTAGTAAGTTCATCTTTGCATATAAAGAATAACATCAAACATAGTAGTACTATGCTATGGCACTCTATGCCATACTGTTGTCTGCTCAACAATAATTAAAACATTGAGTGTCAGGCAAAATGTTAGTTCTTTATGTATACTATCTCATAAAATCTTTTTGATAACCCAACAAAGTGGGTATTTATTCTTGTATTACCAATTAAGAAACTGAATTCCAGAAGAGTTGAGTAACTTGCCCAAGAACACACAGGAAGGGCTGACAGATTCCAGGCCTGTCTCATTCTAAAGCACACCACATGACAATTTTGGAATGAGGTGAGGTAAAAGCAAATAAACATACTTATTATGAACTCAAAACCCAACCCGATTTTGTAATGTATCACCCCCTTCTTGATTTTAAGCTTTTTACAGACATGAACCTTATGTTATTATTACTATTTTGTTCAATCTCTACAGCACCTACCAGAGCAAAACTTCAAGAAATACTCATTAAATTGAAAAACTGTTGTAATATATTTAATAGCTCTGAGAAAATTGCACTAGAAGAAGTTCATTCAAGATTATTACAGATATGTATGGTGAGTCACTAGATGGATTTCTGCCAAAGGAATAAACAACACAGACAATCCTTCTGAGACGCACAGACCTTATTACATAACATTACTTTATAATATCTTCTGTCTTTCAAAATAAAAACAGATTCTAAACATTTGAACCAACAAGGTGGTTCTCCCAAAGGATAATTTGAGAGTGGAAATTTTTGTCTTAACTTATTTAGGTCACTTTGAGATTTTTATATTCTTTGGGGGAACTTCCAATTGAAGAATTTTACCAGAAAGTGACATTCAGCTAGAAAGTAATCATCAAGCTTTAAAATCTAAAAATGAAAGGAACCAACTTCACTTACTACCCAAGAGTGGATGTAATCCAGTAAGACAGATAAAAAAGAGAAGTGTGGGAAGAGTAGTAGGTGACAAAAAAGAAAAATTTATAAAGAAGTGTTTGGGAAAGTATCAGAAAGAAAAAGCAGTGATTTTAACAATTAGAAGGAAAAGGAAGAAGACAAAGAGAAAAAGTGCTAATTTAAAATTGTCCATGAAATGTCTTTGTTATAGCACCACAGGACCTTGGGAGGAAAATCACTCAATTAAATCATGTTTTTACCTCATTGCAGGTCAGGAGATGGGCCACAGAATCATGAAAGGTAAAATATCATTAACTAATGCTGAATTTTTCTCTCAACTTTAAAGGATTTGCCAAGAAAATTAACATAAAATGCATGGCGCCGTTTAGGATAGCTTAACCTATTTTCGAGAACACAAACGTGTCACTGATATGGTAGGCAGAATTATGCCTCAACCCCCACCCTTACCCCCAAAGACATATACACCTTAATCTCTAGAACCTGTGAATATATAAAAGGGGGAATTAAAGTTGCAGATGGAGTTAAGGTTGCTAGTCAGCTGACTTTGAGATGGGAAGATTATCCCTGATTATCCACATGGGCCCAATGTAATCACAAGGGTCCTTATAAAGTGGAAGAGAGAGGCAGAAGACAGAGAACCAGAAAGGTTCAATATAGAACTTGAGTCAACATGGCTGGTTTTGAAGATGGATGAGAAAAGAAATGCAAGTGGCCTCTAGAAGCTGGAAAAGGAAAGGAAACATATTCTCTCCCAAAGCCTCTAGAAAGTAATGCAGCCCAGTAGAACAAAAACTGACTTTCAAATAGGTATATTTCAGTTAAACCTAATTAATGAGGGTTTACAAAAACTAGAAATTAGAACTGAATTAATCATGGATATATAATCCATTTAGCACATTATCATCATTATATAATACAGTTTTAGTTTGTTCACATCTCCTTTCTACACTTGCAGAATGAAGTTAGTTAACCAAGACATTCTTTCCTAAGAATTTCTTCCGCTGGTCTATGTGTGTGAATTATTTCTTAACTAAGTCTGGCAGTTGATCATCAATATTCTTTCTAGATGCTACTTTCATTCCTTTGAAATGTTCCCCGACTAGTATTCCCAATTTCCCTTTTAGCACTATAAAGTGCTACTGTAAATGGCAAATGGCAATTGGTTGTAATGAGTACAAATCTGAGTTTTGGAAAAAAAACCTTCTCCAGAACAAGTACTTCAGAAAGAAATTAAGGTAGGCCTCTAATGTTCCAAAAGGCAATGTTAGTTAAGTTATTTAAATCTTAGAGTTCATCTTCTTTCAGCAAGGGTATTGAAAATGATTAGATCCCACTCTATAAAACCTACCTATGAAGTATAAGTTAATCATTTGCATGAAGTTCTTGCTATGAGCATGGCATTTTGGTATGGATTGGAGATGCAAAGATAATGAATGAAAATTCTTGCCCTCATATAGTTCACAATCCAGAAATGACTACTGCTGGAAGATGGTGAGATGCACATTTAGAACAAGTTTTGTGGGACACAGAAGATGCACTCAATTTGCTTGATGGTATCAGGAGGCACTTGGGAGAGGAAGGAGCACTTTGTGTAAAATCTGAAAGGAATGGGTATTCCATTCCAATTGCCTTCACATTTGAGGGGAAGGAGTAAGTAGTGACTTGCATTGGGAAAGAGGCAGTTTAAATATTCCTGATATTTAGCAAAATGCTTTCTGCATCTGTGAAAGAAATGGTTCTTGCTGCATTTATAGATCTGGGTCAATCAGTCCCTAGTATTCTGGATGGGGAAATACATACTTTATTAGAGAGCACTGAGTTGAAGCAGTCCTGGGTTCAAATCTCTACTTTGATGTGGACATTTTACTATCTTGGCAATTTGCTTCAACTTGCAACCTCTGTTACCTTGGATGTAAAATAGTCAATATTCTCATCTCTTTTAAGATTAGAGGTGATTTATGTAAAGTTTCAAGTATGAGAGGTCAAGGAAGGAATTCTGAATTTGGACTTTCTAACATCATCTCTCTCTCTCTCTTTCTCTCTCTCTTTCTCTCTCATTATTTTATATATATATATATATAAGTTAATATATATACAATATATCAAATGTTCACAGGTCAGGGAATACCCAAAACTCCTTAAGAATCATGCTAAGTTTAATCAATGCCCTTCAGAAAAATAAAGCAAAATGAAAAAAAAATCTAAGTCCATCTTTTATTTCACTGATGATTAAATTCATTAGCTCTGAGTTGGAAGTGTTTCATTGTTTCACAGCCAAATAGTTCTTAACAGCCCTCAGGAAGAATAAATTTAAGTTCCCTAAGCACAAGGACCATGCTTCCTCTGGTGGTTTGAAGATGTGTGTGCCCCAGAAAAACATGTTCTTAAATCTAATCCATTCTTGTGGGAGTGAACCCATTTTAAGTAGGGCCTTTTGATGAGGTTACATCAGTTAAGGTATGGCCTAGCCCAATCAGGATGGGTCTAATCCTATTCCTGGGGTCCTTTATAAGTGGAGTGAAATTCAGAGAGAGAAAAAGAAAGCCACAGAAGCAAGAAGCTGAAATTCAGTGGAACCAGGAAGAGAACCCAGGAGCCAGGAAAGGCCACCATGTGCATTGCCATGTGACAGAGGATCCAAGGACCAAATATTTCTGGCTGCCAGCACCAGAATGCTACTGTCTATGGGGAGAAAGCATCACCTTGATACCTTCATTTGGACCTTCTTTTAGCCTTAAAACCATAAGCAAATAAACTCCCATTGTTTAACCCAACCCATTTCGTGGTGTCTGCTTAAGCAGCCAAGAAAACTAAAACTGTCCCATTCTACAACTATCATAATATCCTGTTTACTAGATGCTCATTTTTCACCTTAAAATGTAGTGAGATACAGTCAAGTCTAGATAATGACAAGATTATACTGATTTGGACATTATAAGTTACAGTGTACAGAGGCACTGAGAATATGTCCCTACTATTTCATTTTTTTCAGTGTTCATAAAGTTTTTAAAGCAATTTTATTGAGATATATTCACATAACATACAATCCTCCAAAGTGTACAATGTCCCTACTATTTTAAATATTTTATTTGAGAAAGAAGAAAATCATTCAAAGCAAACCCATTCTTTTAAGAAATTAGCTTTTTGAGCACATACTGTCTGTCAGGCACTTTTCTAAACAGTGGGCATATAGCAGTAAATAAACACCAAAAATCCTTGCCCTCATAAAGCTTACATTCTACCCTGAAAGACAGACAGCAAATAAGATAAAATTTATAAATAATTTAAATGTATAGGATAAGTGCTAAGTAGAAAAAGCATAAAAAGAAGATAGGAAGTGTCAGGTAGCTTAGAGCAAGGTGGTAGCCGTGCAGTGGTGAGAAGAGATTCAGATTCTGCATATAATTTGAAGGTAGAAAAACAGGACTTGCTGATGGATTGGACACATGATGTACTATCAAATATTTAACAACCAAGATAGTCTTGTAGTCAATAAGGATTCAGCCCAATTTCCCTACATCAACAGAATTACATTAGAAAATAATCTAATCACTTGATTCATGAAACAATATGAATTCTATAGATGGTAAGTGATAAGGAGATAGAAATTTTAAAGTTTTAAAGAAAACAAGTATCTGGTAATAAAGCTGATTGCCAGGTCAATTACCAAAGATAATAGTTATAATGATTTCACTTGATCTATTATTTCTTTATTTGATGGACCAACAAATCCTGAATGAATCTTTGAAGACCAAAGACAAATACTGATTAATCAAGGTAAATACCCAGAAATTACATAAATAATGAACAACTTGAATTTACACCAACTTTTCATGTGATCTCAGAGGGAAAGTCTGTTATTTACATTTTTATAATTCAAAAATAAAGAAAATATATAGATGAAATCAATTAGGTTCCTAAACTTCAAGGTTAGCACAAATGGAAACAGTACTACAATATTACTAAAATTTCACTTTAATTCCCTTAGGCTTTATAGTTTCTCTGGGATGCATATCACATTAATTTAAAAATTAATATCAAATAAATATATATTTGTAAATTACATATATATTTGAAAATTTATATAGAGAGATTCAACATTTATAGTTACATAAATGAAAAATGAAAGGAAAAAGGGAAGGGAAAGGAAGGGAGGGGAAGGGAAGGGAAGGGAAGGGAAGGGAAGGGAAGGGGAGGGAAGGGAATGGAAGAGAAGGAGGGAGGAAAGGATAGACTACTTTTTAAAATAAGGATTTGTCATTCCCAAACTTGAGCACAAGGAACAATGACTTCAATTTTGTTAAATTATCTTATTTAATGTAATACCACAGAAATCCAGCAGATGGCACTCATACATTTTTCTAAATATGGTGCCAAACAGGATTGCTTGACCTTTGTACTGCAGACCAGGAAGATGGAATAAATCATAGTCAGAAGTAAACGCATTTCAAAATTTTCTGTTACCATGGAGAGATAATACTTTTAAGCTTCTCTAATGCACCTTCATAGCTTGTAAGCAACTTACAATTTTCACTTCCTGTTCTAGCAGCTGGTGGAAAGTAAACATTCATAACCATTACCTGCTCATCAATAGCTTGAAAATAGAAAGCTGTAAGTGACCATTGAGAGACTCACCAACTTCTTCCATGATGGGATGTGGAATCATCATTTTATCCCACTTTCTTTTCAATGCTTTTATTGGGTGCTCTATATAGACAGATTTTGAAATAAGGAAACATTATTACTACCATTTTTCAGCTAAGTAAATAGAGGCTCAGAAAGACTAAAATGAAAAGTTAATTTAACCAAGAAACAAAAATCAACAATAAACAAATCCAGAATCAATATTTAAATCCTCAATTACTAAATATGGGTTGAAAGAATATGGTAATTCAACCAATATTTCAACACACATTTATAGAATACTTCCTATATGCCAGATACTGTTCCAGGCTTTGAGGAAAAAGTGGTGGACAAGACAAATAATGCCCCTGCTCTCATGGAACTCATGCCTTAATGGTGTTAAATAGAAAATAAAAACAAATAAACAAGAAAGACATCAGAAATTATAAGTACCAGGAGGAGAATTAAACTAGGGTGTTGTGATAGGACCGTATGACTACTTTAGATTGATTGTCTAAGGGAAGGCTTCTCTGAGGAGGTGACATTTCAGCTGACACTTGAATGACCAGAAGGAGGCAGCCAGGGGAGATTAGGGAGAGGAGCAACCCAGGCTGAGGAAAACACAGCTCTTGCCACCGTCCTAAGGCTGGAGCAAGTCTGGCCTACTTGGGGAGCAGAAAGAAAGCCAGTGTGTCTCAGGAGATGTATACATGAGTGGTGTTAAATAAAATAAAATGTCCACCTGAATTCGGCATGGTTGGGAGAAGAAACCTTTCAGAGAAGGCTTTTCCAGAGGACAAAAACAATTGACTTGCAGGTTTTTTTCCAGAAAACAGAACACACCCTACAGTTTTCCTGATAAGCAATACCTCCTGATAAAATTAGTTTCAGTCCAATAGAGAAAGCTTATCAGAATGGACACACTAATTACCATACTAATCAATATATATCTGCTCCCCACTTTGTAAGACCTCCTCAAAGTAAAATGGAAACTTAATGTCAGTCAACCAGAACACTTCTTCACTTGCTTCTGTTATTGTCCTATATGAGCTGTTCCCCTTCTACTCCCTCAGTGGAATTCACTTCTACTTTCTGAATGGGATGCTGCCAGATTCATGAATCTCTCAATAAAACCATGAGATCCTAAACTGTATGAAAAGTTTTTCTTTTATCAGTGGTGTGAGACGGGTTTGGAGAGGTATCCAGGTGACAGGGTGGATGGATGGATGGATGAATGAAAGAATGGATGGAAGGAAGAATGGAAGAAGAAAAGAAAGAAATGAGCAAGAGTGCTAATTTCAGATTAATCAGAAATTCTTCTTGTTGCTCTTTTCTGGAAGTTTTCTTTTAGTCCACACTCCTGCTTTAGCATACTGAAGAATTAATATAACTCTTTATTTTTGATGTTTTAAGGAGGTGCCATCCCTCAGATTATCACCTTAAAAATCAATGAACCCAAGCTAGCACTGAAAAATTCATCTGCAGAAATTGTCATCAAGTGGTATGAATAGGTAAGTATTAATTTCAAGAGATACCCAGAAGGTGAATTTTCAATAATTGATTTGAGTCTGTTTTGTGCTGATTTTTCCCTTTCTCCTCTTGAGGTGTAGAAAGTTATTCTTAAAGACTCACATCCACTGGTTCTTATTAATCAATGTTTCCTGTTACCAAAAGGGCAATTTGAATGCTTTCCAAATTTCTATCTTCTACTGTCCTGTTGGGTAAGGTTTGATTATATTTTCAAAAACAGTTAACTTTTAAGGTACGTTAGAAGTGAAACCCAGGCAATGAAACTGTAAATAAAGAGGCTAGTTGGTCTCTGGGACCGCACACAAATCAGATCATCATTTAAAATCTCACTTCCTTTTCAAGAATTGGGTATATTCTTGATCTCCAACTAGAATCTCAAAAAAGAGCTTTGATTTTATTTGATACATATGTTGTAAAAATAACCTTGGTATTTTACAAATTTTAATTGGCATCAGATTTTAGAGCTGACATTACAATGACCCGATGATTAACCCCATGTCACCCATTCAGGAACTTCTTTGTCTAAAGTCCAGAAAAACTGTTTCAACAATCACACCATTTAATGGTGGTTTGAATTTGCAAATATCTTCTCTCTGCAATCACAAAATCACATCCAGAAATATTCATGAGTAATTGTATTTGCATCTATCAAATGTAGATTAAGTGGATTTAATTTTAACAAATTTTATTTACCAACTAATTAGAATGACAATTTATTATAAGTGTGAAAATAATTTAACTTAGAATTAATAGAATAGTGTAGCTCTTCTGGTTGTAAGAAAAAAAATCATTTTTCTCCCACTCTATAGCCCTTGTATGGCATAGCTACTTATATCAGTCATTGTTATTAATTTCACATTTTTACCAACTCTATTTTCCCAGGCATCTGAATTCTGGTGCTGTCGCTTTCATATCTTTTAAAGATAAATTTGCTGTGTATCAAAAGCAGTTGTTTAAATAAGCATTCAGTTCTGACAGCTTTGCTGTTGGTACTTTTCATAGCAGCTACTGAGACAGGCTTTCCCATCATGGGTTTCTTTTTCTTTCTTTCTTTTCTTTTCTTTCTCTCTCTCTCTCTCTTGCTCTTTCTTTCTTTCTTAACTTGAACCAAAGGAAATACATGTTCTTACAATAATCATCACCTTGCAAAATATTTCCTTATGTTTAGTAAATGTGACTCTCAGTACAATTAATAACAAACAAAACATCCTTATTCTCCCCTTTTAGAATACTATTACGTTATTTCCTTTATGTATTAGTCAATACTGTCTCAGTACTATTCTTTTGTCAAATGTCAGTAAAACAAAGAAGAAAATAAAATTTCTACACCAGTACAATGATTTGAGCATTAGCAGGTCAAGCAAAAACTTAACTTGAAAATACGATGTTTAGAAAGCACAAATGCAACTAAACATTCCTACCTCAAACATTTTCAAAGATAACTTCACCCTTCCCATTATTCCATTAAAAAACAAACAAAACAAAAACAAACAAACTTTGTTTTCTTAAGATAAAATTGCCATAAAACTCTAAGACTTAATCCCTGCTTCAGGCTAATGACCATATATACATATACATATATATATATATATATATATATATATATATATATTTTATTGTTAGTTCACATCGTGAAAAAAAAATTCCCTTAACAGAAAATGTTCTGAACTAGACTTTGAAAGAAAATATATTTGTGTCACTTAAGTTTTTCAGGATGACAAAGGAAAGAAAAGGGGTCAAAAAGAAACATTAAAATTGGCCAAAAATAGGTCAGTTTCAAATCTTAAAATATTTTTTAGTTCACTGAACAACTTCAAATTTCAAATTTTATACTATAAATAAATATTTGAAAGACAGAATAAACACCTTACCCTAGCAAATCCAGTATTAAAATCATCTCATATGTATTTTTAATGATGTCATTGAACTGCTACTATTGTCTGGACTACAAATAAATAATTTATTCACAATAATGTGATACAGTTTTGTATGATTGATTGGTATGAAATAGAAAGGGACTTTGTCCTTGACATAAACTCTAGAGCAGGGCCTGTCCTATGTATGCTGTCCATCCACCTGTGGCTAGCCAGCTGAGTTACTGATTGCCCTTCTCTTAAGAAACTCAATAAATTTTCACAGCATAATTTCCACTCTACAACAAATTACCAATCCCAAATTAACTCTGTTTTAAGACATTTCTAGATTGCAATTCATTACAATGCAATGACCTCAACCCTTTCTTGGATTTTTTAGAATATCAAGCATGAGTTTTCAGGTTCCAAGGGAAAAAAGGCAAGCAAAGTACTCCTCAATATTTGTTTCTTTTATGGAAGAAAATACTACTGTTGACAAAACAATGAATAGTATAGAAATTTTCCTGATTGTACATACCTTAAAACTTTTCCTTTTCTTTATTTTTTCCCCCATCTCAATAATTAGGCTAGGGAAGGAAGAAAGGAATTTGTAGTCCAGTTATCATGTTCCACATTCTATAATTTCGTTGCTGTTTTTCTCCCAGCCGAATAGCTCCATTAATCAGCAGGAAAAATATGTAGCAAACTACCTCTACATTCTAATAGTATTCCCAAGGGAGAGCTGTGGATTAAAAAGTTGTTTCTAGAAGAACTTCTGTTACATTAAAGAACTATGGTGGCATGCCATGAACCTCAGAGCAGTATCATTTTATGTGGGTTAGTATGAGCTTTGGTTATAACTAAGCATATGGCAAATTTAGTGAATTTATTTAATGAATGAACATTCATTTAAAAATTGCCTCTCTCCCTAATCGAAGTCTTATTTCCAGATAATTAAGTCCTGTCAGAAAAAAATTTTACCCAGACAATTTCAGGGTTGTTTTTTTTTTCCTACTTAAGAGTTTTATGAATTATTAGTTTAAAAAAAAAAAAAAAAACTATAAATGGACCTGATTTTCAGCTGATATGTTATATTGATGGCACAGTTTCCTTTCATACACTGTGATTTCTTTTGATTGTTGTATTCTATTGGCTATAGTGAACTTGTTTCTTTGATTACATTGATTCTAATAGTCCCAGTTAAGTTGATTGGAATCATGTGGGTAGTGCTTTGTATTGCTTTACCATGTAGTGCTGAAATAATCATTCATTTCAATTGTTTGAAAATTAGTTTAAATCTTAAGATATGTGTTTTTAAGCATCCTAAAATAATTAAAATATTTGTCCCTCAGTTTTTTCTCAAGTTCAAGTCATATGAATCCCAATTCTATTATCGAATATTTAATCCATAAATATTATTGAATACTTAAATATTCTATACAACACACATGTGAAAGAGCAGTTGTATCAGTAATAGTTTATTCTTCATATATGCCATTTTGTGTTATGCAAAAAAGTGGACAGATCTCTAGTTGACATTTACATTTTAGCTACAAAATAGAAAATGAACAAAAATTAATGGTAGGTAAAAAAGGCTTTATGTGTAAACTCAATCTGCATATTAATAATATGATACACATATAATTATATTCACAAGATTTAGAATATGGGTAGATAAATGGACTAAAAATAAGACAGACCTGAAGTCATGACTAATCCCAATAACCATTTTCCTCTATATTTGCATATAAAATAAACTGCAATTCCCTGGCACCATTAATATTTTTAAGTAAAAATAATTTATGATTAATTTAAATATTAAAAAACTAAAAACAGAAGTCACTTCTAAAAATTCAAATTATTTATAAGAGGACATCTGCTAACCATCCCAAAGGAAGTGTTTTAATTTTTCTAATTTTAAAAAAAATAAGAGCGAAGAACAACATACACATAAAGGGGTTTTTTTCCCTTCCCCCATTCCCTCCCAATTTAGGACCTTGTTGAGGGTGACTGAAAAGTTTCAGTGTAATTTTAGACACCAGAGAAAATCCACATTTCTTCCTAGTCAGGAATGCTAACAGCAGAAAGATGCATGATGGTGGAAATTTGGAAACTTGGTGGCAATACCAAGTTTGAGCTAAACATACGTACACTGTACTCAGTTGTAATGTTTCAAGCCACCAGCTAACATGAATCCTGATGGCTATAAGGAGCTTATGCACCTCCCCAAGTGGATAGCATATTTCATTCTAGCCAGCACTGGCATTACAAAGAGAAACTGGCAGTCACAAATTGCTGGAACAACTGCTGCAGATGCCCCAGACTTTATATCTGATGCTGCACTTAGAGACAAATGGAAAAAACTGGCTTTTGTAGATGAAGGGACTCAAAGGACCTCTGCCGACAGACATCTTATGATTAGAGATGGATTTAAATGAAAGTAAGCATGCACCAATAAAATTGGGTCAATAATCTGAGAATTTCTTATGTGCATTGGATAAGACCCAAGGTGGGCAGCAACAAAGGATAGAAAGTATAGATCAGAAAGTATAGATTAGCTTATGGGTCAGGGGATATATAAGAAGTCCAGAAGCACAATATCTACTTGTTCCTCTTTATCTTGCCTTAGAAACAAAATCAAACCACCCAAGAATCTTTAAAGATCCTATAAATAATAGGACCAAGAAATTATTCTTTTAAAATGCTAATAGACCAATTCTAGATAAAAACAACTTTGAACATTTTTGGACCACATATTTTCTACAAGAATCTGTTGTAATGGATACTATTCATGTATCTATCAGAAAGATTTGATTCTAAAATGTTTTGATATATTCTCAGATGGCTGATCAATTCTCTGTAAGTCTTTCATTTTCCTGGAGACCTTTCTGTGCCAATGTCTAAAAAGAAAACATATAATAATTATTCACAGGGAAAACTAAATTTTTAACAGAAGAATCACATAACATTTACCTAATTTTAACATAAAAATAATTCTGGGTACTTCTGAATTTTATTTTTTAAAGTTGTTATAAAAAAAAAATTACCCTGACATAAGCTATTGGAACATTTTTAAGCAAGAAATATTTACAGAAAATAAACATCAAACAAAATTTAAATGGATCAAATTACAACTATATTTTAACATACTTTGAAGATATATATGGCTCCATTAAAATTGAGAACAGCAAATATTCTGTTCATTTTACAAACAACCAAAGAGGTTAAAAGCAATTTAAAGTGCTCCCACACAATCTGAAAATAAGTTTCAAATAATTGAATCCAAACTTTCTGAGATCAGAAAAATCTGAAATAAGAAAGTTTTAGGATAAAGCATAATAAAAGTATAATTTATGCCTATCAAAAACAAAAAGCTTTTAACCATTATGAAGGCTAAACTCCTTCAGTGCATATTAATCCTCTAGTAACAGTTTCAGTCAAGGGAACATTGTGAGGTCAGGTTTGAATTTTTTTAATTTAGTTTGAAATTGTACACATTCTTTTTGAGTATATCTTGGTTTATGTAGCACTTAACTCTCCCGGAACTCAAAACACTTCACAGATTTACATCCTGACCCTAGTTTTGTTATGTTTTGTATTTTGTATCTAATGCAAATCTACGTGAAGGGCAAAATACTAGTTCAATGATATGTATACCAGTAAAACTTTTCTTACCAGAAGGTAACAGAAAGCTGAACAGAAGTTAAAAGAATTAATGATGGCTTACCACCTCTAAAAATTCTATTTCTGTTTGGAGAGCTTTACAAATACTTTCCATGTCATCTTCCTTATAAAGTTCTAATTCTTTCTTAAGTCTGTTTTAAAAGAAAAATTTACCCTATCAGTCAAGTAGCAAACTATGTTTTATAATAACTCGTTACTACATGGAAAATGTCAGATTTGTGGCTTCTGTAACCAGAATTGCAAACTAAAACTAAATAATTTGGGAAAAAATTAATTATCTATAATTCTGTAAGAATTACATAAAATTTGGGGGGAAAAACTCCCATAAAGAAAATAAGATAGACTGAATAAATAATAGGCAATTAATAATTTTAGGGCCATTAAAAGAGCAACAGGTTTAGTAGGAAAAAAAGTAGCCTGAAGACCTCTATTTGAGTCCTGCCTTCCAACAAGCTGACTCACCTTAGTTAAATTATTTAACTTCTCTTAAACTCAACCGAAAATGTTTTAAGTACAGAAAAAAATGAGATTTCTTCCTTCTCTAAAATTCAATAACTTTATAACATATGTAATTAAAATATATTTTAATTTGAGAGTGAGAGACCAATATTACAGTTTCCTTTCCCAATTAAGCCTTTAATCCTTTGAAGATTTTGAGTTTTTTTAAATTATTTTATGGCTATCTTTAATGAGGGAAATAGTAAAGAAACAGTCTTTCACTTCCCTTATTCTGTTGAAGATTCTTTCCAAAAAGAAAAGCATAAACAAAACCCATGAGATGTTGCTGGAAAGGCAAAGAGGTAGGCCTGAGACTGAGCTAGAAGGGCAAACCTTTTTTGTAGGTAGATACTAAGAGCAACATTGCTCTCAGAACCCTGAACAAGCCTTCCGCCAGCCACAAGGTGAAAAGTACAGATCGACTTGAACCTTTGCTTAGCCCTCACCCTCAAAGGGAAGCTGAAGAGATCCTAAGTCAATGGCATTTCCTGAATACCATCAGGAAATCTCTCTAAAGAAGAGATTAACATATTTAGACCCATAGCCTTCCCACAGACTAAAGGCAAATGATGAATTTAAAATTAGAGACCACAAAACACCCAAGAAGGCAAGCCACCCAGAGTAAACGTCAGCAGAGACAACAAACAACAGATCATATCCAGAATATATAAGGAACTAAAATTAAATAAGAAAAAGATAACACAATGGGAAATAGGCACCAAAAGCAAAAAAAAAAAAAAACCCCAAAACTTGAACAAATTTCTCACAAAAGAAGATATCCATTGGTTAATATATATATGAAAAAGTACTCAATTTCATTAGTCATCAGGGAAGTACAAATGAAAACCACAATGAGATCACTAAACAGCCACCTTAGTATCTATAATAAAAGAAGTCAACATCAAGGGTTTGCAAGGATATAAAGAAAACTCTGACACTGCTGGTAGGAGTGTACATTGGTATAAACATTTTGGAAAACTGGCAGTATCTATTAATAGTGAAAGCATGCATATCCTATGACCCAGCAATTCCAATTCAATATCTTTAACCCAACTGAAAGGTGTACATATGATCTAGAATGGACAGAACAGCACTATTTGTAATTTCACCAAATCGGAAACTATCCAAACGCACATCGAGTAGAAGGGATAGTGGTTTTTTCATATGGTGGAGTAATAAATAGCACTGAGAACAAATAATCTACAACTACACACAATAACATGGATGTATCTTGCAAACATAGTATCGAGTGAAAGAAGCCAAAAAGAAAAGCAAGCATCTATAATTCTGTTTTATATAAAGTTCAAGAATAGGTAACTATCTATACTGTGAGCAATCAGGATAGTGGCTATCATAGGGGTGTTAGTTATTAGAAAGGAAAATGAGGGGAGTTTCTCCAGTGCTAGTAGTGTTCTGTTTCACGATCTAGTAGCTGATAATATGGGTCTGTTTAGTGTATCAAAATTCATTGAGCTGGATACTTATATGGACTCATATGCGTACTTATATGTATACTTTGTGTGTGTGTGTGTGTGTGTGTGTGTGTGTGTGTGTATAACTTCAATAAAAAGTAAACAAAGAAAAACAGGAGATTCCATTTCTACTTAGGATGTAGAAAGCCAAAAAGAATGTCACATCTTATCCCCCAAACAATGACAGAAAAAAACAGTAACTTTTCCTGAGCCCATCAGAAAGCTGTAAAGCAGTGAAATGGACTAAATTTCAAAGGGTGACAAGCCCCTTTAAAAAGAGAAAGTATATACAAACTGTTTCATCTATGGAGAACATGGAAGGAGGAGGTAGCCACCATAACAGCAAGTAAAGAATCAGCTAAAATGTCAATAAATTCTTAAAATTTGAGTGTGAATTAGCAAAGCAGTTTAGAATAACTGGGGGCTGATAGAAGGGAGTGGGCAATCACTCACAAGCTAACATGGACCTCCAGTTGTGCTCATGAGTATGACTGGGAGTGGGGTAGGAGGCTGGAGACAGTCCCCAGTAGTGTTGCCAGTGTGCAGATGGTAATCAGCTGCCTCTGCAGATCAGACATCAAATCCCACCACCTGCCTAGACTCTTCTCAAAAGAAGGAAAGGCCATATGCCACAGAAGTGGCTGAAACCCTCCTGGCCCTGGGTCCTAGGCAAAATCCACTGCTTCTGGAAGAGAGATAAGAAACCTTCTTGGACACAGGATTCTGCACTAACACTGATAGCTTTTATTAAGAATGAATCTTGAATTTATTGAATGTTTTTACGGAAACTATTGAATTAATTACGATTTTTCTTTAGTCTACCAATATGATGAATTATATTGATTTTCAAATATTAAACCAACCTTGACTTCCTAGGATAAATCCCACTTAACCATGTTGTACTATCCATTTTATATGTTGCTAGATTTGATTTGCTAATATTTTTGAGGATAGTTTTGTCCGTGTTTATGTTTATGTATATTGGCTTGTAGCATTCTTTTATGGTGGTTTTGTCTGGTTCTGGTGTTAGGGTAATGCTGGCCTCACATAACAGGTTCTGGAAGACTTTGCATAGAATTAGTATTATTTTTTCCCTAAACATTTGGTAGAATTTGCCATTGGGGCATAGATTTTTCTTTGTTTGAAGGATTTTTAACTTTGAATTCAATTTCATTAATAAAACTAATACTATTTAGGTGATCTATTTCTTCATGAGTAAAATTTGGCAGTTTGAGTCTTTCAAGGAATTTACTGCATCTAAGTTGTCAAATTTATTATTCTAAAGCTGTTTGAAACATCTCTTATTATACTTGTAATGTCTGTAGAATCTGCAATGATTTCCCCTCTTTTTAATCCTGATATTGGTATTTTCACTAATTTCCATGTTTTTCTTGATCAGTCTGGCTAAAGGTTTATCAATTTTTTTATCTTCAAAGAATCAGTGTATTGGTTTCTGCTCTTTATTATTTCCTTTCTTCTGCTTGCTTTGTTTCAACTTGCCATTTGTACTGGTTTGTATACATTATGTCCCCCAGAAAAAGCCAAGTTCTTTGATGCAATCTTGTGGGGCACACATATTAGTGGGGATTAAGTTGGACTGTTGGATTAGGTTGTTTCCATGGAAATGTGCCCCACCCAACTGTGGGTGATAACTCTGGATAATTCCCATGGAGGTGTGGCCCCGCCCATTCAGTATGGGCCTTGATTAGTTTACTAGAGCACTATACAAGCTCAGACAGAAAAAGCGAGCTTGCTACAGCCAAGAGGGACACTTTGAAGAATGCACAGATGAGAGAGTAGCTGCAGATGAGAGACAGTTTGAGGATGGCCGTTGAAAGCAGACTCTTGCTCCGGAGAAGATTACAGAGGACAAACACCCCAAGAGCAAATAAGAGTGACATTTTTGAGGAACTGCAGTCTACAGAGGAACATCCTGGGAGAAAGACATTTTGAAACCAGAACTTTGGAGCAGACGCCAGCCACGTGCCTTCCCAGCTAACAGAGATTTTCTGGACACCATTGGCCATCCTCAGTGAAGGTACCCTTTGTTGATGGACACTTTATGGTCTTAAGACTGTAACTTTGTAACAAAATAAACCCTCTTTCATAAAAGACAATCCAATTCTGGTGTTTTGCATTCCGGCAGCATTAGCAAACTGAAATACCATTCTTTCTCTAATTTAAGATGAAAGATTAAACTATTGATTTGAGAACTTGCTCCTATAAGAACTTAGTGCTATACATTTCTAAGTATTGCTTTTGCAGCATCCCTCAGAAATTGATATATTGTTTTTATTTTCATTCAATTAAAAACTATTTTCTAATTTCCTATGGCTGCCTCTCTGACCCATGGTTTTTGTTTTTGTTTTTTAAGAATAATGTTCTTTAATTTTCAAATTTTGGGGGATTTTCAAGATATCTTTCCATTATTGCTTTCTAGTTTAATTCAGTTGTGGCCAGAAAATATACTTTGCATTATTTTAAATCCTTTAAATTTGTTGAGATTTGTTTGAGTGTAATGTTCGATATTGTTTTAGTTCGCTAATGCTGCAGAATGCAAAACACCAGAGATGGATTGGCTTTTATAAAAAGGGGGTTTATTTGGCTATACAGTTACAGTCTTAAGGCCATAAAGTGTCCAAAGTAACACATCAGTAATCAGGTACCTTCACTGGAGGATGGCAAATGGCATCCGGAAAACCTCTGTTAGCTGGGAAGGCACGTGGCTGGCGTCTGCTCCAAAGTTCTGGTTTCAAAATGGCTTCTCCCAGGACATTCCTCTCTAGCAAGCTTGCTCCTCTTCAAATAACATCACTCACAGCTGCACTTTGTTCAGTCTCTTGAGTCAGCATGTTTCATATGGCTCCACTGATCAAGACCCACCCCCGAATGGGCGGGGCCACACCTCCATGGGAACATCTCATCAAAATTATCATTACCCACAGCTGGGTGGGGCATATTCCAAGCAAATCTCTGCCCCACAAGACCACAAAGATAATGGCATTTGGGGGACACAATACATTCAAACCGGCACAGATATGCACTCAAAATGGATGTTTATTCTACTGTGGTCAAGTAGAGTTTTCTATAAATTTTAATTAGGTCAAATTGGTTGATAGTATTGTTTAGATCTATAATTTTCTTCTTGTATGTTTACTTGTTTTAATTACTGAACGCAGAGTGTTGCATTCCCCAACAATAACTGTGCAGTTCTCCTTTCAGTTCTATCAGTTTATGCTTTAAATAATTTGAAACTCTGCTGTGAGGTGCATATACATTTACGATTGCTTTATATTCTTGAAGAATTGACCCTTTTATCATCCTGTAATATCCTTTTTATCCCTGATACTATTCCTTGTCCTAAAGCCTATTTGCCTGACATTAGTATAGAAACTTGAGCTTTATTTTGGTTAATTAGTGCTTGCATAGGATATCTTTTTCCATTTTCCATTTTTTAAACTCTTAACCTGTAATGACTTTATATTTAAAGTGGGTTTCTTGTAGATACCACATAGTTTTGCTTGGTCATTTATCTAATGTAATAATCTCTGTCTTTTATTTGGGGTGCTTGGGCCATTTACATTTAAAATAGCTATTTATATGGTTGGACTAAATATACACCACCTTGGTATTGAGTTCCTTCTGTTCTTTGTTCTTTTTTTCCTCTTTTTTCTGCCTGTTTTTGGATTAATTTTTCATAATATTGAATTTTATCTCCTCTATGGACTGATTATTTATACTTATTTTTTAAAAATTTTAATGATTGCACTTGGGTTAACATTATAAATCCCTAATGCATTATCATGTTCTCTCAAATAATATACTGCTATATTGTGTAATCAACTTACAGTAGTGTATTTCCAATTTCTCTCTCCCACTTTTTGTTCTATTGTCATCATACATTTTTCTTTTACATAGTGCAGAAGCCCTGAATATATTTCTGGTTTTGCTTTCATCATTTATCTTTTTAATCAATTCTTATTGCAATTAATTGTCAAGCAATTAAACATGAAAAAAGTTTTTATATTTACTTTCATTTTGACCATTTCTTGACCTCTTTTATATTTCATGCCAGTTTCTACCTGGTTATCCTATCCTCCTTGAAAAACTTAGTATAGCCTTCTTTTTGGTAGTGTGGGTCTGTTGACAATGAATTCCCTCAGCTAGTGTTTGTCTAAAAATACCTGCATTTTCCTTCATTCATGAAAGTTATTTTCACTGAGAAAAAAATCTGGGTTGACAGCTCTTACTTTCCATACTTAAAAGATGCCATTCTGTTGTCTTCTGCCATTCCACACAATTTCAGACAAGATGTCTACTATAATTCTTATCTTCATTCCTTTGAATGTAAAGTATCTTTTCTTTCTCTGACTGATCTTGTGATTTTCTCATTAATTTTGGTTTTCAGTGGTTTGAGTAAAATGCATACAGATGTTTGCTTTTTTTTCTTTTTTATTTCCCCAGCTTGGGGTTCTCTGGGCTTCTTGTATCTGTGTTTTGAAATATTTCATTACTTTTGTAAAACTCTCTGTCATTATGTCTGACACATGCAACAGTACAAATGATTCTTATATGCATTATTCTAAGCCAAAGAAACCACACATAAAGTCAACATAGCATATTATACCATTTGTGCCGGTTTGAATGTCTTATGTTTGATGCAATCTTGTGGGGCAGACAGAATAGTGGGGATTAAGTTGGAGCGTTTGAATTAGGTTGTTTGCATGGAGATGTGCCCCACCCAACTGTGGATGATAACTGATGGGATATTTCCATGGAGGAGTGGCCCCACCCATTCAGGGTGGGCCTTGATCAGTGGAGCAGTATGAACTTGCTGGCTCAAGGAGAGGAAACTGAGTGCAGCTGGGAGTGATGTTTTGAAGAGGAGCAAGCTTGCTAAAGAGGAACATCCTGGGAGAAAGCCGTTTTAAGGCCAGAGCTTTGGAGCAGATGCCAGCTGCCTTCCTAGCTAACAGAGGTTTTCCGGACACCACTGGCCATCCTCCGGTGAAGGTACCCGATTGCTGAGGTGTTACCTTGGATGCTTTGTGGCCTTAAGACTGTAACTGTGTAGAAAAATAACCCCCCGTTTTATAAAAGCCTATCCATCTCTGGTGTTTTGCATTCTGCAGCATTAGCAAACTAAGACACCATTCATATGACATTTCAGAAAAGGTAAAACAAGGAAATGAAAATAAATCAGGGGTTGGAGGTGGATTAAAGGAATTGATTATAAAGGAACAGAAAGAACTTTTTTGGGATGATGGAAATACTCTAAATCTCAATTGTGGGGTGTTGAAATGACTGACAGTGTTTGCCAAAAGGCACAGAACTGTAAACTAAAAATGGTTAATTTTACTGCATGCAATTATACCTTAGTAAACCTATCTTAAAAAATATACAGTGATAGGAATCCAGGTTCCTATAGAATAATGACAACCACTGAAATCAAAATCTCTCAGTAAGGAGAGCAAAAACAGCTACCCAAAGCTATCCATACAACCTAATTAGGAAATAGAGAATATTAAAAACTTGAAAGTACTGTAACTAGGAAAATAAATATCTAATCTAGCAGAACCAGCTCCTGAAGTCTACAGAAAGTCTAAGAGTTGGGCAGTAAATGAATAGAAGAGAGGAGAAAGGAAAAAGGAGCCTAAGGATAATGACAATGTAGGGAAACACTGAGAATAGATTTCACACTCACACTTGAGAGCACTGGCTACTGTTGAATAAAAAGAAGCTTTTTTAATCAATGGCTCTTTCATTTTTTGAGTAGGAAGGGTTGTGTGCTTTTTTAAAAATTTTGATCAATAATATTTTTAATGCAATTTTATTTAGATACATTCACCATACAATCATCCCAAGTGTACAATCAGTTGATCACAGTATCATTATACAGCTGTGCATTCATCACCACAATCAATTTTTTGAATATTTTCATTACTCCAAAAAATAAAACTAAAAATAAGAATAAAAGTAAAAAAAACATCTAATACTAAAACATCTAATACTCCTATTCTCCCCCTACTATTCATTTATTTTTTGTCCCCCTTTTTTCTACTCATCTGTCCATACACTGGATAAAGGGAGTGTGAGCCATAAGGTTTTCACAATCACATGGTCACACTGTATAAGCTATATAGTTATACGATCCTCTTCAAGAATCAAGGATATTGGATTACACTTCAACAGTTTCAGGTATTTCCCTCTAGTTATTCTAATATACTAAAAGCTATATATATATAATGAGTAAGAATCACCTCCAGAATGACCTCTTGACTCCATTTGAGATCTCTCAGCCACTGAAACTTTATTTATTTAATTTCTCTTCCCCCATTTGGTCAAGAAGGCTTTCTCAATCCTATGACGTCAGGTCCAGTCTCATCCCTGGGAGTCATGTCCCACACTGCCAGGGAGATTTACACCCCTGGGAGTCATGATCCATGTTGGGGGGAGGGCAGTGAGTTTACCTGCTGAGTGGGCTTAGAGAGAGAGACAGGCCACATCTTAGCAACAAAAGAGGTTCTCTAGGGGTGACTCTAAGGCACAATTGTAAGCAGGCTTAGCTGCTCCTTTGCAGTAACAAGCTTCATAAGGGAAAGGCCCAAATGGAATGCTCAGCCTTCTAAATTGGAGTTCCCAATGCTTGTGAGAATATCAGTAATTCCCCAAGTGGGGAAGTTTAATATTTCCACATTTTCCCCCAGTCCCTCAAGGGGGCTTTGCAAATATTTTTTTATTCTCTGCCCAAATTACTCTGGGATGTATTGGGATTTCATGCTAACCTGTACAAACCAGTCAGATCTCACCCCCTACTCAAGGTTCCATGTAATTATGGTGTTTGAATAAACTGACCATTCAAATTAATTTATATAGCATTCTACAGAATATATAGATTTTGCATAAAATAAACATCTCTTCCTTTGGTCTCACACAGAAGTTGAGGTTTTAAAACACTGTCAATATCATCCTTTTCCCCTTAGTCTGGTTTACCTTAGTTCTAATCAAGTCTGTTTCATTCATATCTCTAATTGAAGTCTGATCTCTTTTTCAGCTTCTTTAACATATGCTGTATGGGGTAATGCTGACATTCATAGCTGCTGAACTCTGGTTCAGATACCCGAAGTTCCAGGGCCCAATCAGGTTGTACAAAAACAGCTCAGCATCTCAGAATTTAGAGACAACCATTACAACTCATGAATAGATACGACTGCTGTAAGAGCTTACAATCTAGGAAACTTTACCATAAACCTTACCCTGATAACCTATGCTCTCAGATTCAATTCTCAGAGTTTGCACATTGTCCATATTAGTGGGGCGTTATAATGCTGTCTTTTTCATTCTGGCTTATTTCACTCAACATACTGTCCTCAAGGTCCATTCACCTAGTTGCATACCTCACAACTTCATTTCTTCTTATTGCTGCTCAGTATTTCGTTATATGTATACACCACAGTTCACCATTCTGCCTATCAGTTGATGCACCCTTTTAGGCCACCACCATCCATTGTGAATCGTGAATTCTGCTGCCATAAACAACAGTGTGCAATGTCCACTCATGTCCCTGCTCTCAGTTCATCCAAGTATCTACCCAATTACAGGGTGGCAGGACCATATGGCAACCCCATAGTTAGCTTCCTGTGGATCCACCACACTGCCCTCCAGCTGGGCTGTGCCATTCTATCTCCCTATCAACAGGGAGTAGGTACATCCCTCTTTCCACATTTTCTCCAGCACTTGTATCCCTCTGTTTATTTTTTAAACAGTTTTATTTACACACCACACAATCCATCCTAAGTAAACAATCAATGATTCCCAGTAAAATCCCATAATTATGCATTCACCACCACAATCTATATGAGGACATTTCCATTTCTTCCTCAAAGAAAGAGGAAAAGGAGAGAAAATAAATGAAGAAAAAAATACAAAAGTTAGAAGAAAAATAAAATACAATGAAAAGGTCACACAACACCACCACCAAGAATCCCATATCACTTCCTTTATCCCCCTCGTATAGACATTTAGCTTTGGTATATTGTCTTTGTTACAATTACTGGAAGTATCTTACAGTGTTACCATTAACTATAGATTCTAGTTTGCATTGATTGTATTTTTCCACATATCATCCAATTTTCAACACCTTGCAATTGTGACTTTCATTTGTTCTCCTTCATTTAAAAGCATTCTTATATTTGTACATTTAATCACCATCATTGACCACTCTAGGTTTTGCTAAGTTATATAATCCCAGTCTTTCTCTTCTCTCTTTCCTTCTGATGTCATACAAGCTTAGCCTTCCTCCGTCAACCATACTCACACTCATCTTTGTTCAGAGTACTTACAATATTGTTACCATCACATACTATTATGCTATCCATTCCATTTCTGGATCTATAAAATCAATCCTGTTGAAACTTCAGCATCAAATGCCAGATCTCTAATCCCTTTCTATCTCCTGATAACCTGTGTTCTCAACTCTCAAATTTTGCTCATCAATGTTAATCTGTATTAGTGAGACCATACAGTATCCTAATTGATAGTCTTCTTTTCTATACTCTTCTCCAAACCTCTCTCTCCTGTCTTTTCCTATATGCCTATAGTGCTCCCTTTAGTATTTCTTGTAGAGCAGGTTATCTTGTTCACAAATTCTCTCGGTGTCTGTCTGAGAATATTTAAACTCTCCTTCATTTTTGAAGGACAGTTTTGCTGGATACAAAATTCTTGGTTGGCAGTTTTTCTTTCAGTATCTTAAATATATCATACCACTGCCTTCTCACCTCCGTGGTTTCTATTGAGAAATCTGCACATAGTCTTATCGAGCTTCCTTTGTATGTGATGGATCAGTTTTCTGTAGCTGCTTTCAGAATTCTCTTTTTGTCTTTGACATCTGATAATCTAATTATTAAGTATCTTGGAGTTGGTTTACTCAGATCTATTCTGTTTGGGATACACTACACTTCTTGGATCTGTAATTTTATGTCTTTCATAAGAAATGGGAAGTTTTCAGTGATTATTTCCTCCATTATTGTTTCTGTCCCTTTCCCCTTCTCTTCTCTTTCTGGGACACCCATGACACATATATTTGTGTGCTTCGTGTTGTCATTCAATTCCCTAAGACCCTGCTCATCTTTTTCCATTCTTTTCCCTATCTGTTTTTTTCTGTGTAGGATTTCAAGTGTCCTATCCTCTAGTTCCTGAATCCTTTCTTCTGCCTCTTCAAATCTGCTGTTGTATGCCTCCATTGTGTTTTTCATATCTTCTATTGTGCCTTTCATTCCCTTAAGTTTTGCCAATTGTTTTTTAAAACTTTCAAGTTCTTTCTTATGTTTGCCCAATGTCTTTTTTGTTTGTTTGCTTTTTCTTTTTAATTTTTATTGGGATTGTTCAGATATCATACAATTATCCAAAGATCCAAAGTGTACAATCAGTTGCCCCTGGTACCCTCATGCAGCTGTGCATCTATCACAGCACTTAATTTTTGTTCAATTTTTAGAAACTTTTCATTACTCCAGACAAGAAATAAAGTGAAAGATAAAAAAAAAAAAAAAAAAAAAAAGAAAGAAAGAAAGAAAGGAAACTCGAATCCTCCCATATCCCTAACCACCCCCCCTCAATTATTGACTCATAGTGTTGGTATAGTACATTTGTTATTGTTTATGAAAGAATGTTGAAATACTACTAACTGTAGTATATAGTTTGCAATAGGTATATATTTCTTCCCTATATGCCCCTCTATTATTAACTTCTAGTTGTTTCGTCATACATTTGTTCTGGTTCATGGAAGTATTTTCTAATATTTGTACAGTTAATCATGGACATTGCCCACCATAGGATTCAGTTTTATACATTCCCACCTTTTGACCTCCAACTTTCCTTCTGGTGACATATATGACTCTGAGCTTCCCCTTCCATCTCATTCACGCACCATTTGGCACCATTAGTTATTCTCACATCTTGCTACCGGCACCTCTGTTCATTTCCAAACATTTAAGTTCATCCTAGTTGAACATTCTGCTCATACTAGGCAACTGCTCCCCATTTTTAAGCCTCGTCCTATATTTTAGTACCTTATATTTCATGTCTATGAGATTACATATTATAATTAGTTCTTATCAGTGAGACCCTGCAATATTTGTCCTTATGTGTCTGGCTTATTTCACTCAGTATACCACCCTTGAGGTTTTGTCATAACCCATTTTTTTTTAAGATGGTTTTGTTCACACACCATACATTCCATCCTAAGTAAACAATCGATGGTTCTCTGTATGGTCACATATTTATGTGTTCACCATCTTCACCACTATCTATATAAGGGAATCTACATTTCTTCCACAAGGCAGGAGAGAGAGTCAAAGAAGGTAGAAAGGCAAAAGAAAGAGGAAAAAAATGACAGCTAGGAAGTAGCAAAAGGAAAAGTAACCTTAAATCAAAGTAAAGAGTCAGACAACACCACCAATGTCAAGTGTCTAACATGCCTTCCCTATCTCCCCCTCTTATTTGCATTTACCTTGGTATATCACCTTTATTATATTAAAGGAAGCATAATACAATCATTCTGTTAGTTACTGTCTCTAGTCTACATTGATTGCATCCCTCCCCCAATGCCTCCCCATTTTTAACACCTTGCAAGGTTGACATTTGCTTGTTCTCCCTCATAAAAGAACATATTTGTACATTTTATCACAATTGTTGAACACTCTAGATTTCACCAAGTTACACAGTCCCATTCTTTTTCTTTCCTCCTTTCTTCTGGTGTCTCACATGCTCCCAACATTCCTCTCTCAACCATATTCATAATTATCTTTGTTCAATGTACTTACATTGCTTTGCTACCATCTTCCAAAATTGTGTTCCAAACCATGCATCCTGTCTTCTCCTATCACTCTGTAGTGCTCCTTTTAGTATTTTCTGTAGGGCGGGTGTCTTGTTCACAAAGTCTCTCATTGTCTGTTTGTCAGAAAATATTTTGAGCTCTCCCTCATATTTGAAGGACAGCTTTGCTGGATATAGGATTCTTGGTTGGCAGTTTTTCTCTTTCAGTATCTTAAATATATCACACCACTTCCTTCTTGCCTCGATGGTTTCTGCTGAGACATCCTCACATAGTCTTATTACGCTTCCTTTGTATGTGATGGATTGCTTTTCTCTTGCTGCTTTCAGGATTCTCTCTTTGTCTTTGACATTGATAATCTGATTATTAAGTGTCTTGGCATAGGCCTATTCAGATGTATTCTGTTTGGAGTACGCTGCGCTTCTTGGATCTGTAATTTTATGTCTTTCATAAGAGATGGGAGATTTTCATTGACTATTTCCTCTGTTATTGCCTCTGCCCCTTTTCCCTTCTCTTCTCCTTCTGGGACACCAATGATACGTACATTCTTGTACTTTGTTTCATCCTTAAGTTCCCGGAGACGTTGCTCATATTTTTTCATTCTATTATCCATCTGCTCCTCTGTGCATAGGCTTTCAGGTGTTTTGTTCTCTAGTTCCTGAGTGTTTTCTTCTGCGTCTTGAGATCTGCTGTTGTATGTTTCCATTGTGTCTTTCGTCTCTTGTGTTGTGCCTTTCATTTCCATAGATTCTACTAGTTGTTTTTTTGAACTTTTGATTTCTGCCTTATGTATGCCCAGTGCTTTCTTTACAGTCTCTATCTCTTTTGCAAAATATTCTCTAAACTGTTTGAATTGATTTAGCAGTAGTTGTTTAAATTCCTGTGTCTCAGTTGAAGTGTACGTTTGTTCCTTTGACTGGGCCATAGCTTTGTTTTTCTTAGTGTAGGTTGTAGTTTTCTGTAGGCATCTGACCTCCTAGGCCTCCCCAGTCAGGTTTTCCCAGACGAGAACAGTCTTAGGTCACAGAAGGAGGAAATATTCAGTATCTGGTTTCCCTGATGGTTCTTCTTAGAGGATTGATACACCTGTGCTTTTCTTCCTGACAAGTGCTCCTGTCAGCCTGTCAGTGGCTGGTACAAGAGGGTGTGGACTGTGGCTCTCCTCCCCCAGACTTTGGGGTCTGGTTCTGGAAAGGCAGGCAGTAGAGCTGGGCCCCTCCCTTTCCTCTTGGGAAGCTATGCCCCCTCCAGAGAGGTCATCTACATATCAATAAGTTCTTTGTTTCTCTGACTCTGCTGAACAAAGTGTTTTGATTTTAAAATGGCTGAGGCTGTCTTTACTGCAAAGCGCTGTGGGCTGAAAATGGCTGAGGTTTTCTCCACAGAGAGAGAAAGGGACAGAAAAGTTCCCAGGTTCACCCATCAGCCAGAGATAGCACCCAATCCTCTGGGCTCCCCGTCTTGAGACAGATATGTCCCCGACTCTCCCAAGGTCATTGTCACCAAAAGCCTCTGTGTGCTTGTTGAGGATTCACTGTCTGTATTGAGCAGTTAAGATTAAAACCCCAGTTGGAGCTGGGCTGAGAGAGTTCTGCTCTCTAGCACCGCGAGGCTACCATGAGGGAGGGGCTCTCAGCTCTTGGCTCTCAGCGCAGGTACACAGTTTTACTTACAGATTTCATGCTGCGATTTTGGGCATTCCTCCCAATTCAGGTTGGTGGATGATGAGTAGACAGTCATGTTTGTCTCCCTGCAGTTATTCCAGGTTATTTACTAGTTTTTTGGTCATTTATGGATTGTTCTGGGGGGGACTAACAGTCTTCCACTCCTCTCTATGCCGCCATCTTAGCTCCTCTCCCAATGTCTTCTTTATATCCTTCATTTGTTTTGCCATATCTTCCCTCAACTCATTGATTTGATTTTTTAATTGATCTAGCATATTTGTTTGAAGATCTTTAACTAGTTATGTCAACTCCTGTATTTCATTTGAAGTGTAAGTTTATTTCTTTGAGGGTCATATCTTCATTTTTCCTAGTGTGAGTCATAATTTTTTGTTGTCTGTCACTTGGTATCCTTGTTTATCCCAATCAGATTTTCCCAGACCAGACGGGCCCAGATCTCAGGAGGAGGCTGCATTCAGTATCAGGTTTACCTGAGGGTGAGACTCAGAAGATTGTCAGACTTTCCTGTGAGGCCTCTAGACTCTGGGATTTTCCTATCCTGCCCAGCAGATGGCACTTGTCAGTCCGCAGCTCCCCACTGATATAAAGAGGTACACTACATTTAATTCTCAGTGGACCCTGTCCTGGCCAGGGACTGAGGGTGCCAGAAGCCAAGCTTAAGCTTTTCTGCTCCCCCACTCCCACCCAGGTCCTGGGGTCTATGTTCTCTGAGGAATGGCTGCCAGTTGAGCTAGGCCCCACCCACCCCTTTTCTTAGGAAAGATAAGCCCTTTAGGGAATTATCTCCTACACTTGAGTTTTTCCTTTTGTGAGGAAAAAATTAAGTTTAGCTTTCACACAAGGTGATATAAAATAGGGGAAATGGAGACTCAGGTGTAGAAACTCCTGAAATAGCCTCATAACTTGTTACCAAACTAGCTCAAACTGGCTCTGCAGTTAAAGAACAAAGGGAAGAGGCCATGTAAGCATAGGAGTTGTGTCAGTGCCTTATATGGGCATAACCATTATAGTCAGGGGTGGAGACTTGTTGCAAATGTTTCAAATTTGCATAGGTTAGTTAGACCTGTCGAATAGGCTGTAACCTCTGGAGTATCCAGCCAATGGAGAAAAGGGAGGAACTTGCATGTTAGGCTTAGAGAATAAACAGTGCCGTGTTTATTGTTCGGGGCACCAACCACATTTCAGTTGCAAACCTGTTCTTGCAAGATCCTAAATAAAATCTTTTCTACTCCATAGTGGGGTAAGTGTTTATTCCTTTGCAGATATAGAGCTTATTCTCACACTTTGACTCTCTTAGCTATCTTAACTCCACCCTTGCCTGAGTCAGTGTTGAAAATGCCTGAGGCTTTCTCTAATAAGCTACTTAGAATGAGAGGGGGGAAAAAAGGAAAGAGAAGTCCCGTTTTAATAGCCAGTCCCTAGCTCTCCAGTTCACCAGGCAGGAACCAGACACAGACCTTTTCCAGTGTTCTGAGGTCAGCAGACTCCAAAAGCCTCTGTTTTTTATTTATTTATGCATTTATTTTTCTGTCAGTCCTGCCTCCTCTCTGCCAGGAGAAAGCTCTGGATTCCTTTCCTGCTTGCTCTGGGTTTATCTGTGCTTGTAGCATGTATTCAGTAGTCCAAATTTGTTAATTAAAACCATAATTGGAGATTGGTTGAGCCACAGTCCCTTGCTTCTGGCAGAGACTGCTTCTTTTTCCCACAGTGAAGTTTTTCAACTCAGCCTGCTGTGCTAGTGGGGGTGGGGCAACAGCTCTGCAGTTTGGAAAGTATTACTTACAGTTCTATACTGTGATCTCAGCCATTCCACCCATTCCAGACTCATGTATGATGTGGGTTCAGTCACAGATGTAACCCCATTAGTTGTTCCAGACTATTTTCTAGCTGTTCCTGGCTATTTACTAGATGCTCTAGGGTACTAACTAAATTCTACACTTCCCTATGTCATTCCATCTTGCCTCACCTCTCAGCTGAGTGCTTTTTGTGATTTTATGATTTTCCTTTGTTCCTCCAGGGTCCTTAATTTGCATCTCTTGCTTCCTTCTCTGTCTTTAAAGGTTGCAGCCCCAAACAAGTTGTCCATTTCTCCCATAATAACCATAACTGAAATGGAGAAAGTTTTCAAAGAACTATACTATTAATAAAAAGCAAAAACAAAAAACCCTTTTAGAGACCAGATAATCCCAATACTACATAAACTGGTTCAGAGAATTAAAAACTAAGAAAAAAATTCAACTTCTATTTCTGAAGCAAGAATAACATTGATATTTAACTCTGATAATGACAGTGTATTCACATACACACACTGATCTATGAATGCTGATGCAAAAATTCTAAATAAAATATTAGTGAAAAGAATCCAATACCACATTAAGTAAATAATGCATTGTGATCAAGTAGGATTTATTCCAGGAATAAATGTATGGTTCAATATTAGAAATCTACTATATTATTCACGTATTAGTATTTCTAAGGAGAAAAAAATTTTAAAAATCATTATCTCCAGATTTGCAGAAAGGGTTTTTGAAAAATACAAAACATATCCCAATTAAAAACACTCAATAAAAAATCAGAATTAATGGATACATTTCACATGACAAAAAAATACATATGTCAGTCCTAAGGTAAGCACCTTATTTACTGGGGAAATGGTAGAGTCAATCCCCCATAACTTAAGAAACAAGGCAAGGATGCCCACTATCTCTATTACTTTTTTTTTTTTTTAAAGTTCCAATTTATTTTATTTTTTTATCTTCATTTTATTGAGATATATTCACATACCACGCAGTCATACAAAACAAATCGTACTTTTGATTGTTTACAGTACCATTACATAGTTGTACATTCATCACCTAAATCAATCCCTGACACCTTCATTAGCACACACACAAAAATAACAATAATAATAATTAGAGTGAAAAAGAGCAATTGAAGTAAAAAAGAACACTGGGTACCTTTGTCTGTTTGTTTGTTTGTTTCCTTCCCCTATTTTTCTACTCATCCATCCATAAACTAGACAAAGTGGAGTGTGGTCCTTGTGGCTTTCCCAATCCCATTGTCATCCCTTATAAGCTACATTTTTATACAACTGTCTTCGAGATTCATGGGTTCTGGGTTGTAGTTTGATAGTTTCAGGTATCCACCACCAGCTACCCCAATTCTTTAGAACCTAAAAAGGGTTGTCTAAAGTGTGCGTAAGAGTGCCCACCAGAGTGACCTCTCGACTCCTTTTGGAATCTCTCTGCCACTGAAGCTTATTTCATTTCCTTTCACATCCCCCTTTTGGTCAAGAAGATGTTCTCCGTCCCACGATGCCAGGTCTACATTCCTCCCCGGGAGTCATATTCCACGTTGCCAGGGAGATTCACTCCCCTGGGTGTCTGATCCCACGTAGGGGGGAGGGCAGTGATATCACCTTTCAAGTTGGCTTAGCTAGAGAGACAGGGCCACATCTGAGCAACAAAGAGGCATTCGGGAGGAGGCTCTTAGGCACAACCATAGGGAGGCCTAGCCTCTCCTTTGCAGCAACCGTCTTCCCAAGGGTAAAACCTGTGGTAGAGGGCTCAACCCATCAAACCACCAGTCCCCTATGTCTGTGGTCATGTTAGCAACCATGGAGGTGGGGTAGGCGAATACCCCTGCATTCTCCACTGGATCCTCAAGGGGGCACTACATCTTTTTTTCTTCCTTGTTTTTCTTTTTCTTTTTTTTCTTTTTTTAACTTTACCTTCTTTTTTAAATCAACTGTATGAAAAAAAAAGTTAAAAAGAAAACAAACATACAATAAAAGAACATTTCAAAGAGACCATAACAAGGGAGTAAGAAAAACACAACTAACTTAAGATAACTGCTTAACTTCCAACATGTTCCTACTTTACCCCAAGAAAGTTACATAATATAGCAACATTTCTGTGAACTTGTTCCTACTATATCCATCACAAATTAACAGACCATAGTCATTCCTGGGCATCCCCAGAACGTTAAATAGCTTATCTGTTCTTCTTGGATTATTGTTCCCCCTTCCTTAATTGCTCTCTATTGCTAGTTCCCCTACATTCTACATTATAAACCATTTGTTTTACATTTTTCAAAGTTCACATTAGTGGTAGCATATAATATTTCTCTTTTTGTGCCTGGCTTATTTCGCTCAGCATTATGTCTTCAAGGTTCATCCATGTTGTCATATGTTTCACGAGATCGTTCCTTACTGCCGCGTAGTATTCCATCGTGTGTATATACCACATTTTATTTATACACTCATCTGTTGAAGGACATTTGGGTTGTTTCCATCTCTTGGCAATTGTGAATAATGCTGCTATGAACATTGGCGTGCAGATATCTGTTCGTGTCACTGCTTTCCGATCTTCCGGGTATATACCGAGAAGTGCAATCGCTGGATCGAATGGTAACTCTATATCTAGTTTTCTAGGGAACTGCCAGACTGACTTCCAGAGTGGCTGAACCATTATACAGTCCCACCAACAATGAATAAGAGTTCCAATTTCTCCACATCCCCTCCAGCATTTGTAGTTTCCTGTTTGTTTAATGGCAGCCATTCTAACCGGTGTTAGATGGTATCTCATTGTGGTCTTAATTTGCATCTCTCTAATAGCTAGTGAAGCTGAACATTTTTTCATGTGTTTCTTGGCCATTTGTATTTCCTCTTCAGAGAACTGTCTTTTCATATCTTTTGCCCATTTTATAATTGGGCTGTCTGTACTATTGTCATTGAGGTGTAGGATTTCTTTATATATGCAAGATATCAGTCTTTTGTCAGATACATGGTTTCCAAAAATTTTTTCCCATTGAGTTGGCTGCCTCTTTACCTTTTTGAGAAATTCCTTTGATGTGCAGAAACTTCTAAGCTTGAGGAGTTCCCATTTATCTATTTTCTCTTTTCTTGCTTGTGCTTTGGGTGTAAAGTCTAGGAAGTGGCCGCCTAATACAAGGTCTTGAAGATGTTTTCCTACATTATCTTCTAGGAGTTTTATGGTACTTTCTTTTATATTGAGATCTTTGGTCCATTTTGAGTTAATTTTTGTGTAGGGGGTGAGGTAGGGGTCCTCTTTCATTCTTTTGGATATGGATATCCAACTCTCCCAGCCCCATTTGTTGAAAAGACCATTATGACTCAGTTCAGTGACTTTGGGGGCCTTATCAAAGATCAGTCGGCCATAGATCTGAGGGTCTATCTCTGAATTCTCAATTCGATTCCATTGATCTATATGTCTATCTTTGTGCCAGTACCATGCTGTTTTGGCAACTGTGGCTTTATAATAAGCTTCAAAGTCAGGGAGTGTAAGTCCTCCCACTTCGTTTTTCCTTTTTAGAGTGTCTTTAGCAATTCGAGGCATCTTCCCTTTCCAAATAAATTTGATAACTAGCTTTTCCAAGTCTGCAAAGTAGGTTGTTGGAATTTTGATTGGGATTGCATTGAATCTGTAGATGAGTTTGGGTAGAATTGACATCTTAATGACATTTAGCCTTCCTATCCATGAACATGGAATAATTTTCCATCTTTTAAGGTCCGCTTCTATTTCTTTTAGTAGAGTTATGTAGTTTTCTTTGTATAGGTCTTTTACATCTTTGGTTAAGTTTATTCCTAGGTACTTGATTTTTTTAGTTGCTATTGAAAATGGTATCTTTTTCTTGAGTGTCTCTTCAGTTTGTTCATTTCTAGCATATAGAAACATTACTGACTTATGTGCATTAACCTTGTATCCCGCTACTTTGCTAAATTTGTTTATTAGCTCTAGTAGCTGTATCGTCAATTTCTCAGGGTTTTCTAGATATAAGATCATATCATCTGCAAACAATGACAGTTTTACTTCTTCTTTTCCAATTTGGATGCCTTTTATTTCTTTGTCTTGCCGGATTGCCCTGGCTAGCACTTCCAGCACAATGTTGAATAACAGTGGTGACAGCGGGCATCCTTGTCTTGTTCCTGATCTTAGAGGGAAGGCTTTCAGTCTCTCACCATTGAGTACTATGCTGGCTGTGGGTTTTTCATATATGCTCTTTATCACGTTGAGGAAGTTTCCTTCAATTCCTACCTTTTGAAGTGTTTTTCTCAAAAACGGATGTTGGATTTTGTCAAATGCTTTTTCAGCATCTATTGAGATGACCAATTGATTTTTCCCTTTTGACTTGTTAATGTGTTGTAATACATTGATTGATTTTCTTATGTTGAACCATCCTTGCATGCCTGGAATGAACCCCACTTGGTCATCGTGTATGATTTTTTTAATGTGTCTTTGGATTCGATTTGCAAGTATTTTGTTGAGGATTTTTGCATCTATATTCATTAGGGAGATTGGCCGGTAGTTTTCCTTTTTTGTAGCATCTTTGCCTGGTTTTGGTATTAGATTGATGTTAGCTTCATGAAATGAGTTAGGTAGTGTTCCATTTTCTTCAATGTTTTGAAAGAGTTTGAGTAAGATTGGTGTCAGTTCTTTCTGGAAAGTTTGGTAGAATTCCCCTGTGAAGCCATCTGGCCCTGGGCATTTATTTGTGGGAAGATTTTTGATGACTGATTGGATCTCTTTGCTTGTGATGGGTTGGTTGAGGTCTTCTATTTCTTCTCTGGTCAGTCTAGATTGTTCATATGTTTCCAGGAAATTGTCCATTTCTTCTACATTATCCAGTTTGTTGCCATACAGTTGTTCATAATATCCTGTTATACTTTTTTTAATTTCTTCAGGATCTGCAGTTATGTCACCTTTTTCATTCATTATTTTGTTTATATGGGTCTTCTCTCTTTTTGATTTTGTCAGTCTAGCTAGGGGCTTGTCAATCTTGTCGATCTTCTCAAAGAACCAACTTTTGGTGATATTTATCCTCTCTATTGTTTTTTTGTTCTCTATGTCATTTATTTCTGCTTTAATCCTTGTTATTTCTTTTCTTCTACTTGGTTTAGGATTGGTTTGCTGTTCATTTTCTAGCTTCTTCAGTTGATCCATTAGTTCTTTGATTTTGGCTCTTTCTTCCTTTTTAATATATGCGTTTAGTGCTATAAATTTCCCCCTCAGCACTGCTTTTGCTGCATCCCATAGGTTTTGGTATGTTGTGTTCTCATTTTCATTTGTCTCTATATATTTAGCAATTTCTCTTGCTATTTCTTCTTTAACCCACTGATTGTTTAGGAGTGTGTTGTTTAACCTCCAGGTATTTGTGAATTTTCTAAGTCTCTGATGGTTATTGACTTCTAATTGTATTCCATTGTGGTCAGAGAATGTGCTTTGAATAATTTCAATCTTTTTAAATTTATTGCGGCTTGTTTTATGTCCCAGCATATGATCTATTCTGGAGAAAGTTCCATGAGCACTAGAAAAGTATGTGTATCCTGGTGATTTGGGATGTAATGTCCTGTATATGTCTGTTAAATCTAATTCATTTATCAGATTGTTTAGGTTTTCAATTTCCTTATTGGTCTTCTGTCTGGTTGATCTATCTATAGGAGAGAGTGATGTGTTGAAGTCTCCCACAATTATTGTGGAAACATCAATTGCTTCCTTTAGTTTTGCCAGTGTTTCTCTCATGTATTTTGTGGCACCTTGATTGGGTGCATAGACATTTACGATTGTTATTTCTTCTTGCTGAATTGCCCCTTTTATTAGTATGTAGTAGCCTTCTTTGTCTCTCAAAACATCCCTGCATTTGAAGTCTATTTTATCTGAGATTAATATTGCTACACCTGCTTTCTTTTGGCTGTAGCTTGCATGAAATATGTTTTTCCATCCTTTCACTTTCAGTTTCTTTGTGTCCCTGTGTCTAAGATGAGTCTCTTGTATGCAACATATTGATGGTTCATTTTTTTTGATCCATTCTGCGAATCTATATCTTTTACTTGGGGAGTTTAATCCATTTACATTCAACGTTATAACCGTGAAGGCATTTCTTGAATCAGCCATCTTATCCTTTGGTTTATGTTTGTCATATTTTTCCCCTCTGTCTATTAATATCCTTTATTTTACCCATACCGAATCTCTTTAGGATTGAACCTTTCTCCAAGTCTCTCTGTCCTTTCTTTGTTTCTCTGTCTGTAGGGCTCCTTTTAGTATCTGAAGTAGGGCAGGTCTCTTGTTAGCAAATTCTCTCAGCATTTGTTTGTGAAAAATTTAAGCTCTCCCTCAAATTTGAAGGAGAGCTTTGCTGGATAAAGTATTCTTGGCTGGAAGTTTTTCTCACTCAGAATTTTAAATATATCATGCCACTGCCTTCTCGCCTCCATGGTGGCTGCTGAGTAGTCACTACTTAGTCTTATGCTGTTTCCTTTGTATGTGGTGAATTGCTTTTCTCTTGCTGCTTTCAGAACTTGCTCCTTCTCTTCTGTGTTTGACAGTGTGATCAGTATATGTCTCGGAGTGGGTTTATTTGGATTTATTCTATTTGGAGTTCGCTGAGCATTTATGATTTGTGTATTTATGTTGTTCAGAAGATTTGGGACGTTTTCCCCAACAATTTCTTTGAATACTCTTCCTAGACCTTTACCCTTTTCTTCCCCTTCTGGGACACCAATGAGTCTTATATTTGGACGTTTCATATTATCTATCATATCCCTGAGGTCCATTTCGATTTTTTCAATTTCTTTCCCCATTCTTTCTTTTATGCTTTCATTTTCCATTCTGTCATCTTCCAGGTCACTGATTCGTTGTTCAACTTCCTCTAGTCGTGTACTATGAGTGTCCAGAATCTTTTTAATTTGGTCAACAGTTTCTTTAATTTCCATAAGATCATCCATTTTTTTATTTAGTCTTGCAATGTCTTCTTTATGCTCTTCTAGGGTCTTCTTGATTTCCTTTGTATCCCGTGCTATGGTCTCATTGTTCATCTTTAGTTCTTTGAGTAGCTGCTCTAGGTGCTGTGTCCCTTCTGGTCTTTTGATTTGGGTGCTTGGGCTTGGGTTATCCATATTGTCTGGTTTTTTCATACGCTTTATAATTTTCTGTTGTTTTTGGCCTCGTGGCATTTGCTGAACTTGATAGGGTTCTTTTAGGATTTGTAGACCAATTGAAGTCCTTATCTCTAATTTATCGGATCTACAGCTTCGTGGAGTACACTTTCTCTAACTAACCAGCAGGTGGCGTCCACGAGCCACCTGTTCTCCACAAGCCAGTTCTCCCCTGCTTAGCCTTTTTGGTGAGTGGGGGAGTGAGTCTTGTGGGGTCCAATTGGTGTGCCAAGCTTGCGTGTGTAGTTGGTGTTGCCTGCCCTGTATATGGGGCGTGTTTCTGGGCAGTCAGGGAGGGGGGGTGGCCCTAACAATCAAATCTCCCTGGTGATCCTAGAGTTTTAAAGCTGCTGCAATAGTCTAATCCTTCAGTTCAGTCCTGCCACAGTTTGTCTCTGCCACTGACCCACAAGTCCTTGGTATTGGCGTATGGCTCCTGAGACTTGCAAGTGGGCCCCTCTTCCAGGCTGTGCACCCTGGGTCCTCTGTTGAGGGATGACTGTGCTATGTCACAGGTGAGTGCCGTCCCCCCAGGGCAGTTCTGGGCTGCTGGGCTGTGTAGGGAGGCTCCCAGTCTGCTGAAATGATGGCTGAATGGGGCTTTGTTAATTCACACTGCTCCACCTTGCCAATTCTGGGACAGTCAGCTGAGGTTGCAGGGAAGGCTAATGTCCACGCCCAGTTTTGTGGTGTATGCCTGTTATTTGAAGCACTTCCGTCACACTGGGTTGTCTGGGGCAGCTCTGGGCTATGGGGCTGGCGATGGGCAGGAGTGTTTCCTGTCCACCAGGATGATGGCTGTGAGCGGACACCCCCCTTTTCTTGGGAAGTTGTGGTGTTCAGTGAATTTTCTCAGCCAATGGATTATTGCCTTTTGTCTCAGAGCTCTCTTAGTTCTGCTCTTGACTTGACCTGCCCAAATTGCAGGTCTTTGAAGCTTTCTGTATTGGGCTTCTTAGAGTAATTGTTTTAGAAAAAGAAAAAAGGATTAAAAAAAAGTGCCCTCCTCAGAAATCTAATGGGTTATTGAAATGCTAAGAGACAAAGCAACCAGGGCCATTAAGGAGAGGTCCACAGGGCAGAGAGATCAGCTTTTCTTCGGGATTTGCATATGCGCCTGAGGGCCTGAGCTCTGCCCTTCCCCTTTCTGTGTTCACCAGAACTCCAAAAATCCTCCGCTTTTATTTTGGAGTTTTTCGTGTTGTTTTTTTTCTATGCCTGTCTCCTCTCTGCTGGGCTGGCTGCTCTCAGATTCTCTGGTGTCTGGTCTCAGTCTATCTATGGTTGGATTTTGGATCAGTAGAATGAGTTTCCGATAAGGGCTGCCACTGCAGTTCTCCCTTCTCCTTCCTGGAGCTGACAGCCCCTCCTCCCACGGGACTGAGCCTGGCAGGGAGGGGCGCGGGTCCCCTGGCCACAAAAACTTACAGATTTCGCTGATCTCAGCAGTTCCACGTTTTCATGAGTGTTGTATGAAGTATGCCCAAAGTCAGATTGTTCTGTGTTGTCCAGTCCACGCAGTTCCTGGCTTTCTACCTACTTTCCTGGAGGAGTAACTAAAACATACAGCTCACCAGTCCACCATCTTGCCCCGCCTGCCATCAATGAGTTTTAAGAAACTCTCTATTACTTTTTAATATTTTGTTGGAGGTATTCACCATTGAAATTAGTCTAGAGGAAACAATTAGAAGCACAGGAGTTTGAGAGAGGAATTTGAAAATTTGAGTGAAATGGACAAATTTCTAAAAACAGACAACTTTGCAAAATTGACTTTAGAATAAATAGAAAGCCTTAATATTACTGTAACTAATAAGGAAAAATGAATAACTGGTCCAAAAGTTCCTACAAAGGAAACATCAGGCCCAGGTGGGTTTAGCAGTAAGTTCTAAACACTCTCATGAATAAATCATTTTAGTCTTATACAAACTTCCAGAGAATTGAGAAAAGATAACACTCTCATACTCATTTTATGAGGCCTGTATAATCTTGATATTGAAACTGGTAAATGATAGTACAAAAAATAATAATAAGGCAATCTCACTCAAAAAGATACATGCAAAAACCTTAAAATATTATCAAAAGAAATGTGCAGTATGTTAAAAAATATATGCCATGACCAGGTTGAGTTATCCCAGAAATTTTAAGGGAGGTTTGGAGTTATGTACCCCAGGAAAACACGTTCTTAAACTTAATCCATTCTTGTGGGTATGGACCCATTGTTAGTAGCCCCTTTTGATGAGGTTACTTCAGTTAAGATGTAGCCCAGGATGTATCTTAATTCTATTACTGGCATCCTTTATAAACAGAATGAAACTCTGACAGAGAGAGAAAAAGCCAAGGGAAGCAAGAAGCTGAAATTGAACGGAACCCAGAAGAGAATAGAGAGGCCAAGAGAAACTGCCATGTAATTGCCATGTGACAGAGGAGGAAATGACAAAGGATTGCTGGCAGCCAGCCTTCAAAGGCCAGTCTTCAGGAAGAAAGCATTGCCTTGATGGCACCTTAATCTGGACTTTCTTATAGCCTCAAAAACATGAGCTAATAAATTCCCATTGTTTAAGTCAACCCATTGCATGGTATTTGCTTGAGGAAGCCAAGGAAACTGAAACAGATGGAGAATCAATAACCTTATAAATATGAGCTGCACTGCCTTCTGAACTTTTAGGAATTTAATAATAAATAGGAATTCTAAAGGAATGCTCAATTAGAAAAAGTTATTAATTTTGAACATTAGATGTTTATTCAAGCATGAACACCCATGTAAAACAGCAAGTGAAATATGACTCCCAGGAATGAATCTGGACCCAGCATCGTGGGATTGAGAACATCTTCTTGACCAAAAGGGGGAAGCAAAATGAAATGAAATAAAACTTCAGCAGCTGAGAGATTTCACACGGAGTTGAGAGGTCATTCAGGTGGATATTCTTACACACTATACAGAGAACACTTTTTAAGTTTTAATGTATTGGAATAGCTAGAAGTAAATACCTGAAACTACCAAACTCCAACCCAGCAGACTCGACTCTTGAAGACAATTGTATAACAATGTAGTTTACAATTGGTGACAGTGTGATTGTGAAAACCCTGTGAATTGCACTCCCTTTATCTAGTGTATGGATGGATGAGTAGAAAAACGGGGACAAAAACTAAATGAAAAATAGGGTGGGATGGGGGGGATGATTTGGGTGTTCTTTTTTACTTTTATTTTTTATTCTTATTCTGATTCTTCCTGGTGTAAGGAAAATGTTCAGAAATAGACTGAGGTGATGAATGTACAACTATATGATGGTACTGTGAACAACTGATTGTACACCATGGATGATTGTATGGTATGTGAATATATCTCAAACTGAATTTTAAAAAAAAAGAGCAAATGTAAGGTTAAGTGGTGAGTTACAATGTACTGTGGATGCTGCTATATTTATACTTACAGCTTCATTTTAATATATTTATTTTTCATATAAAATGGTAGGGATCTTACCTCCACTATATCATAAACAATACTTTCCCTCCTCCTTTCAGTTAAAGATTCTGTAAGATCTTTCATACTCATCAGAGTTAGGTGGTGACCATTTTCCATTTCAGTTTGCTAGGAATAAGAATTATAGACTCCTGAAATTGAGGGCATTTAGAGCAAATTATACAAGGTGTCTCTCCATTCAGCATATAATCAAGCTGCGGAACTTAGAGCTACACTTAAAGAAAATTAAGGTTGCTGTCATTAGCTTTAAAGGAGGCTAGATGATAATTGTATGAATATTAATACTTTGCAACTAGGCAAAGCAACATAATGGTAAGCAAATCTCATGCTTCAGCATATGGACTGATTGCCAGTAAAAGTCAAGAAGGACTTCCTTTACCAACTGCACAATAACGAAGGGCAGTTTGCATTGGTTATTGTCATCTTTCTCTGAATCGTCAGATAATGACTAGAACGGGCCAACATTGCTGGTCTAGAAAAATTTATGTTCCATATATTTTTATGACTTTTTGTACCATTCCAAAATTTTTTCAGTTACCTCTCAGTGCCAAAGACAAGCTTTAACTGAAAGAACATTCTTTATAGCTACAGAATTATACTGAACTACTATTAATACTTAAAGAATGGAAACTTTCACCCAAAGTCCTATTACCAAAATTCCAAAACTGTCAAAATTTAGTTACACTTCATCCAGTCTTTTGTTTCCATACAATTATGATTATACAGTAAAGACAATTTTTCCTTCTATTTTTATTTTGCTTGATTCTATCAAATACATTTTCCCTTGATAACTACACAAGCCACATAAATACCATATAAGATAATATGTAGTGGTTCAATTGATTATACCAGTTACCTTAATCATTTACAGTAGGTCATTTAGGTTTGCTACTATGTTTTTCTACCATAAGTAACATTATTATGAACATCTTTGTGCATAAAGCTTCTTCTGTACCTAGAATTATTTTCCTTGGATAGAGCTCATAAGTGGCATTATTGGGTAAAATCAAAAAAACATTTTAAGATGTTTATAATAATTTATGTACATCAAATTGCATTCCAAATGCATGAAATGCATACAGCCACCAACGAATATGAATCATATCTTGTCCCATGCCCTTGTCAATTTTGATTATGGTTATTTTTTCCCTTTTTTATTTTTTTTATTTCATTATATATATATATATTTTATATACATATATATATATTATTGATATTGTTCACATACCATACAACTATCCAAAGACCCAAAGTGTACAACCACCCATGGTACCACCATACTGTTGTGCATCCATCAACACAATTATTTTTTTCAATTTTCAGAACATTTCCATTACTGCAGAAAAGAAATAAAGACAAGAAAAGGAAACTCAAATCCTCCCATACTCCTAACTACACCACCCTCCATTACTGATCATAGTTTTGGTATAGTACATTTGTTACTGTTGATGAAAAAAATGTTAAAATACTACTACATGTAGTATATAGTTTGCAATAGGTATATATCTTTTTCCTATATGCCTCTCTATTATTAACTTCTAGTTATAGTGTCATACCTTTGTTCTAGTTCGTGAGAGAGATTTCTAATATTTGTATAGTTAATCACGGACCGTTCACCACAAAATTCACTGTTTTATACATTCCCATCTTTTAACCTCCAAGTTTCCTTCTGATGACATACGTGACTCTGAGCTTACCCTTTCCACCATCCTCACACTCCTTTCATCACTGTTAGTTATTCTCACAACATGCTACCATCACCCCTGCCCATTTTCAAACGTTTACGTTCACCCTAGTTGAACATTCTGCTCATAATAAGCAACCGCTCCCCATTCTTCAGCCTCAATCTATATCCTGGTAACTTATATTTCATGTCTATGAGTTTACATATTATAATTAGTTCATGTCAGTGAGACCCTGCAATATTTGCCTTTATCTGTCTGTCTTAGTTCACTCAATATAGTGCCCTCAAGTTTTCTTCATCAACCCCTTTCTTTTAAGATGGTTTGTTTGCACACCATACATTCCATCCTAAGTAAACAATCATTGGTTCTCTGTATAGTAAAATATTTATGTCTTCAGCACCATTGCCACTATTTATATAAGGACATCTCCATTTCTTCCACAAAGAAGGAGAAAGAGTCAAAGAAAGCAGAGAGACAAAAAAGTGAGAAAAAAACAAAACAACAACAAAAAAAAAACTTGACAGCTAGAAAGCAACAAAAGGAAAGATAGCATTAACTTCAAGCAGAATAAAGAGACAGACAACATCACCAGTGCCAGGGGTACCATACCCTTCCCCTATTCCCCACCCCTCATATGCATTTAGCTTTGGTATATTGCCTTTGTTATATTAAAGGAAGCATAATATAATATTTCTCTAAATTATAGTCTCTAGTTTGCACTGATTGCATTTTCCCCCCAATCCCATCCTATTTTTAACACCTTGCAAGGCTGACATTAATTTGTTCTATCTCATGTAAAAACATATTTGTACCTTTTACTACAATCATTGAGCACCCTAGGTTTCCCTGAATTACACAGTCCCAGCCTTTATCCTTTGTCTTTTGTTCTGGTGTCCCACATGGTCCCAACCTTCCTCTTTCAACCATATTCACAGTTATCTTTGTTCAGTGTACTCACATTGCTGTGCTACTATCTCCCAAAATTGTTTTCCAAACCTCTCATGCCTGTCTTTTCCTTTCTGTCTGCAGTGCTTTCTTTAGTGTTTCCTGAAGAGCAGGTATCTTGTTTACAAGCTCTGTCATTCTCTTTTTGTCAGACAATATTTTAAGCTCTCCTTCATATTTGAAGGATAGTTTTGCCAGATATAGGATTCTTGGTTGGCGTTTTTTCTCTTTCAGTATCTTAAGTATATCACCCCACTTCCTTCTTGCCTCCATGGTTTCTATTGAGAAATCCACACAGTCTTATCAAGTTTCTTTTGTATGTGTTGGATCACTTTTCTCTTGTTGCTTTCAGGATTCTCTTTTTATCTTTGATGTTTGATAATCTGATTATTAAGTGTCTTGGCATAGGCCTGTTCAGATCTATTCTGTTTGGGGTATGCTGCGCTTCTTGGATCCGTAATTTTGTCTTTCATAAGAGATGGGAAATTTTCATTGATTATTTCTTCTATTATTGCTTCTGCCCCTTTTCCCTTCTCTTCTTCTGGGACACCAATGACACGTACATTCTTGCTTTTCATTCTGTCCTTAAGTGACCAGAGACATTGCTCATATTTTTCAATTCTTTTCTCTATCTGTTCTTTTGTGTGTAGGTTTTCAGGTGCCTTGTTCTCCAGTTCCTGAGTGTTTTCTTCCGCCTCTTGAGATCTGCTATTGTATGTTTCCATTGTGTCTTTCAACTCTTGTGCTGTGCCTTTCATTTCCATAGATTCTGCCAGTTGGTTTTTCTAACTTTCAATTTCTACCTGATGTACACCCAGTGTTTTCATTATATGGTTCATCTCTTTTGCCATATCTTCCCTAAACTTTTTGAATTGACTTATTATTAGTTGTTTCAATTCCTGTATCTCAGTTGAAGTGTAAGTTTGTTCCTTGACTGGCCATAACTTCGTTTTTCTTAGTGTAGGTTGTAGTTTTCTGTTGTCTAGGCATGGTTTCCTTGGTTACCCCAATAAGGTTTTCCCAGACCAGAACAGTCTCAGGTCCCAGAAGGAAGAAATATTCAGTATCCAGTTTCCCTGACGGTGTGTCTTAGAAAATTGGTACACCCTGTGATGCCTCAGGTCACTGTGCTTTTCTGCCCAGCAGGTGGCACTGGTCAGCCTGTAACTCCAGCCTGGTGTAAGGAGGTGTGGCCCGTGGCTGTTTTCCCCCAGGCTCTGGGGTCTGGTTCCAAATGGAAAGCAGGTAGTAGAGCTGGGCCCCACCCCATTCCTCTTAGGGAAGATAATTCCCCCTAGGGAGAGGTCATTAGCATTTGAATAGACTCTGCCTGTGCAATCTCCACCCTTGTCTGAGTCAGAGCACTGGGAACTGAAAATGGCTGAGGCTTTCTCCACTGAGCCAAAACAGGAACAGAAAGCCCCCTTCAGTCCGCAGCCACCCTCCAGCTCTCCAAGGTCAGTTGTCACCCAAAGCCTCTGTCTGCTTGTTGGGGATTCGTAGCTCGTAGTGAGCAGTCCACACTTGTTAATTAAAACCCCAGTTGGAGCTCAGCTGAAGTATATTTGCTTGCTGGGAGAGAGCTTCTCTCTAGCACCACAAGGCTTTGCAGCTCTGGCTGTGGGGGGAGGGAGCTCATGGCTTGGAGCCACAGTTTTTACTTACATATTTTATGCTGTGATCTCAGGCATTCCACCCAATTCAGGTCAGTGTACAATGAGTGATGGTCATATTTGTCTCTCCACAGTTATTCCAGATTATTTACTAGTTGTTCCTGGTTGTTTATTAGTTGTTTCAGGAGGACTAACTAGCTTCCACTCCTCTCTATGCTGTCATCTTAGATCAATTATGGTTATTTTTTAAAGTCTTTTATAATTTGTTAGAAAAATTTAGTGTTTTTAATTTGCATTTCATTGATAAACGTTATAACAGGATTTTTCTTCTCAGTTTGTTAAATTTTTTTGTCATGATTTCTCTGTTCAAATATTTTGCCAGTTTATTTCCAATATCACAAATTTCCTGGGAACAAGAAACTTGTGTAATTCATCTTTTTATTCCCCAGTAACCAGCATAGCGTATGGTACAAGATAGGCATTTAATTAATATATGTTTGTAGAATAAGTGCATGAAAGAAAAACTATTGATCTTAGTGTTTTCTTACTGATTTTTATCAGTTGATTATTTAATAAATGGTTATCCTTTGTTTGCCATAGTTACCATGTTCCCCACTTTACCATTCCATGTTAATAACTTTTTGACACATGTAATTTTAAATTTGTTAATCTTGTCCTTTTTGCTTTCCTTAATCATGTTAGAGTTTAATAAGTATTCATTTCTACTTACTTTCTACTTTTTTTATGGTTTGAACTTTTCAAATTACAGCTTTATATTAATTTGCACTGAAATTTTTCAGTGCCATTTAAATAAAAAAATTACTATTTTTAAAGTAATATAGGCTGTCTTTTTTCATATGTAATTTATTCCTGAAATGGGTTTGAAAGTTGAATGTGTGAAAGCAGAAATAACAATTTTCTAATTATGCTTTCTTTGATGGTTGGGTTCACAGTGTCATCTTGACTAGGTTATGGTGTCCAGTTGTTTGGTTAAGCAGGTACTGGCCTAGTTGTTACTGCCACGGTATTTTGTGGATTTAAATCATTACTTAGTTGATCACATCTCTGACTAATTATATCTACAGTCCACAAAGGACACTGCCTTTGGCAATGAGAGAAGTCTCATCCAATCAACTGAAAACCTTTAAGGGAGAACAGATGATTTCAGCAGTGAGAGAGAAGAATTTATATCTCTACTTCAGCTAGCTAGCTTCTCCTGGAGAATTCATCAAAACCTTCATCAAAGTTCCCAACATGCATCTACACTACAGAATTTGGACTTGCCAATCCCTACAGTCAATGTGAACCAATTTCTATAATAAATCTCAGAAAATTCTCACACACACACACACACACACACACACACACACACAAACAGTTATATTCTGTCAGCTCCGTTTCTCTGAAGAACCCTGACTAATACACCTTCCCTTAATCCAGGCCACCAGCAGACAGGTAAGAGTCTTCACAGGTGCCTGGGGCTGAACCAGAGGCTATTGTTGAGAAGGAGGTTGGGGAGGGAGGGATCCTGATAGTTCTCTCTGTTACTCCAAATCCTGGGTTAGTTGGGTTAGGGCATCTCCTTTTACCACATTTTTTCTGTATCCCCCACCAGACAAAAGGGGTTTGTTTATAAAGGTAAACATACGAAAATGAAAATAAAAACCCCAAAATTGTATTACTATATTAAAAATACCAATTAATTTAGACAACATTCACAAATATTATATATAGCTTGTGTAATTTTGTACAAGAAACAAAATTATTTCCAGGTTTAGGGGCAAAGTAGACAAACATATCAGAATATAAGTTTTAAAATAATCAATTTTACTGTCAAAAATTTCCCATCTTTGCTTAGAAGCTTTAATAACTGCAGCATATGCCAAGAATTCACAAAATACAGGATCTCTTTTAGTTTGAAGACTACATAATCAATACTGTAGAGACAGTTCTGTTAGTGAATAACTGATGATGTTTTCACAGATAACATGTAGGGTCAACAAAATACACAGCTAAGAATAATCCAGGAATTAAATGGGAATTTTTATATTTTGTAAACGTTAAAAAGAAGAGAGAGATGATATAGGTTCGGTATAGATATATAATTATTATTATAGTATTTTGTAGAAACTTCAGAACTAAGATCTTGTTGCACTTGTCTACTCTAAGTTCATTCTTGTTGATAAAACAGAATGTTGCAAGGTAAACACAGACTATTTTCTAAAGGTAACCAGGGTAAGAATTCATATTACTTTACTAAAAAAATATAAAGATGGTTATTCTAAATAATGTTACAGAAATGTCTATAATATTTTACTGAGTAATAAAACAAATTGCAGACCAGTAATTGAGATCCCATGATCCCATTTTTGTTAAACACACACACACATGTATATATGCATATGTGCATGTGCTCATACACATGCACAAAAAATACATAAACTCTGAGAGGATACACACCAAACTTTAACAACGGTCACACCTGGAGTGTGAGTTAGGTGATGAGAGGGGAGACTTTGACATTTTACAGTTTTGTACTGTTTGAATTTTAATTCAGTCAACATAGCCTAGTATCATAATTTAAAAATACATACATATTTAGTAAAATAAATATATATGCATACATATATGTATGCATATATGTATACAAATATGTATACATATATATACATATTTATCTATGTAACAAAATTACACAAGCTATATATAATATTTGTGAATGTTGTCTAAATTAATTGGTATTTTTAATATAGTAATACAATTTTGGGGTTTTTATTTTCATTTTCGTATGTTTACCTTTATAAACAAACCCCTTTTGTCTGGTGGGGGATACAGAAAAAATGTGGTAAAAGGAGATGCCCTAACCCAACTAACCCAGGATTTGGAGTAAGAGAGAACTATCAGGATCCCTCCCTCCCCAACAATAGTTGGTCACATTGATGGTCCTTAGATTTATAAGATGACAAAAACATATTATAGTATTAAAATCCTTTCACCCTCTCTAATGTGAACTAGATGACTTTTTCACTGAAAAGGCAACAGCACTGCTTTATACTTCATATAAATGCATTAAGAGTTTCTCAGTAGCAGGTGTATATTAACTTTTGTGCAGTTTCCATTGCAAATATATTCTTCACAAAATCACACTATCTTCAAGTATTCAGAATAACAATCCTATGCTGTTGACTCTGCAGCTTTATTTATTAAAGAAAACTCCCTGCTCTATTAAATAAACACAAGTATTGGTTGTAAGAAATTTAAAACCAGTCTAAAAAGTTTTGTCGGTAAGAAAAATGCCTGAAATTTTAAAAGTTGTCTGTTATGTTACTGTTCGGAGAAAATAAAAATCATGTTCAAGGACCATGTATGGGGGATCCTTGTTTTGGGTAATAAATAAATAAAATTAATTGATTAATTAATTAAAAATAAAATAAATAATAAATAGTAAAAATAACATATAAATAATAATATAGTAATAATATAAATAAAAATAAAATAAAAGTAATAGTTGTCGGGAATTTGAGAGCATTCAATATATACCACTCTTTCCTGCTTGAGTTCTGCCCAATTAAGAAATAAGGAAGGCAGAAGGAGGTGAAAACATCACATTTAGTACTGATACAGCAGATAATGGAGAACGTTACTTACATCTGCAAGCAAGGGCCATTCTAATATTGTACTCCAGAATTATACTAACTTAACTTACACCCTAAAAGGCAGCAATGGACCCCACAAGCTTTCTCTCATGGGGTCCCATCACTATAAAACTTATGGAGTAGAGAAGAGTGGAACACATGCTCTGAAGCAGGACAACATCCAAAAAGATAGTTTAACTCACAAATCAGATTGAGTCAATCCTCCCCAGTTTAGGATACGAAGTGAAGACTGGAAGAAGGCAAAGTTAGGGTTAAACTAGTAAAGCCTTTTTCTACACAGAAGAAAAAAAAAATCAGGTGTGGGAAAAACATTCCATTCCAAAATGGGGCTATCCCAGGGATTAAATAAAAATACACTTAGCTAGTAGAGAAAATAATCTAGGTTACATAATTTAGACCAGAGGGTCAAGGAGAGCTTCTCTGAGGAAGGCCTTTAAATTGAGACCTAAAGGATGGAGTATGGCCTACCTGGTAGGAAATACTCAGGCAGATTGGCAGACAGATAATTTCAGGAGAAGGAAGAGCATGCACAAAGGTGCTTAGGTGGGAGGAAGCTTGGAGTGTTTGAGGGGACGGAGTGAGAAGGTTAATGATAACATCAGGAAGATGGTCAGAGGCCATATTGTGAAAGCCATGTACGCTACTTTAAGGACTTTAGGTTTTACTCCAAGTTCACTATGAAGCCACTGAATAATTTTGAATCAGGGAACTGACATGATCCAATTTATAATGGATTGGAAGGTGCAAGAGTGGGTAAGAGAAGAGCAGAGATTGTTACAGTCAAACAGGTGAAGGAGGACAATGGCTATAATTTGGGTGGTAGCAACACAGATGGAGAAGTGGAAGGATTCAAAAAATATGTTGGAGATAAAATCAATAAGACTTGGAGATGGACTGGGATAGGATGAGAATGGTGAGATTTATGACCATGTCAAGAATGTCTGCTATATTTCTGACTTTAGCAATATCCATAGAAGATAACATCTGACATAGGTCTTGACGACTAAGTTGGATTTTAGCTGAGGAGAAGAAGGTAAGAAGGATACAGAGGTGTGAAAGCCTATAACATATTTGGGATACTAAAAATAGCATTCTGATGAAATAGTAGTATAAGAAATGTCACAAAAATACAAGAAGATGATGGATATGCAAATATTATGAAAACCCTTAAACTTTTGATAATGATTTTGTTTGGGTTTTTGTTTGTTTTTAAATCAAGGCAGTATCACTTTAGATCTATTTCTATGTTTACTACAGACTGTTGGAGATTCAGGACTTGAGTTTAGGAAAGAGGAGTTAGGGATAAAGATTTAGAAATTATCTATAGATGATGGCTAAAACCACCAGACCAGGTGAGATAGCACATAGAGGATACAATGTAAGAAAAGGACTAATGATTAAACTTTGAGGACCATCTGCATTTAAAGAATAGGCAGAAGAAATAACAAAGAAGCCAGAAAGTCTTGAAATCATAAGTGATAATACCTAATACTTATAAGCAATTACTATGTGCCAGCCACCATTCTAAGGATTTTTTATATACTAAGTCACTTATTTTTTACATAACATTGTAAGGTAGATACTGTTATATCCCCATTTTATAGATGTGGAGACTGAGTCATGGACAAGTTCAATGGCTTGTCCAAGCTCACTGTGCCAGTTTGAATGTATTGTGTCCCCCAAACGCCATTATCTTTGATGTAGTCTTGTGGGGCAGATGTTTTGGTGCTGTTTAGATTTGCTTGGAATGTTCCCCACCCAGCTGTGGGTGATGACTCTGATGAGATATTCCCATGGAGGCCTGGCCCCACCCATTTAGGGTGGGCCTTGATCAGTAGAGCCATATAAATGAGCTGACTCAAAGAGAAGGAACTCAGTGCAGCTGTGAGTGACATTTTGAAGAGGAGCAAGCTTGCTAGAGAGGAACGTCCTGGGAGAAAGCCATTTTGAAACCAGAACTTTGGAGCAGACACCATCCACGTGCCTTTCCAGCTAACAGAGGTTTTCTGGACGCCATTGGCCATCCTCCAGTGAAGGTACCCAATTACTGATGTGTTACCTTGGGCACTTTATGGCCTTAAGACTGTAACTGTGTAGCCAAATAAACCCCCTTTTTATAAAAGCCAATCCGTTTCTGGTGTTTTGCGTTCCGCAGCATTAGCAAACTAGAACAGTCACTAACTTGGTAAAGTATGAGAGCTAGAATTCAAAAGGACCTGTGATCTTACCATTACGCTTTCTGCTTTTTATGATCTGAAATTTATCATCTGTGCTCCCTGGACTATATGAAAACACTAGTTCATTCATGGTTATACAACTTTCCTGGAGGTTTCTGATAAATTAAACCAATCTCTGGCTCAAGTATTAATCATAACCATATTGTGTGGTTAGCTGCTTTAGCATGTGTTAACAATCCCACCTTCTTCAAACTATAATCTTGTAAATAAACAAATATCTTGATATTTATAAATAGGGAATGATTATCTAAAGCAGAGACCATTAAACCATTGTGAATATAAAGTACTGGCTCTCTACATTAACGGACGACATGAAGATAGGGTCCAACAAATAACCAGAACATAGCACATTAACTTAAAAAAAAACTAATCATTATAAAAGAACCTCAATAATACAGACTGAATAAAACATGTATAAAAATATTTTAATTACTAAAAGTAGAAACAATATGCTCATAGAGATGAACTAATATAATTTTTTTTTTGTTATTGCTTTCTTACTGGTCAAAGTTTAATGAAAGTAAAATGATAATTATAATAACTGCTACAATTAAACTGGTTCTCACTGGGGGTGATTTTCCCTCCATCTGGGGGGCATTTGGCAATATCTGAAGACACGTATGGTTGTCACCACTGGGGATGGGGGTGCTATTGGTATCTAGTGGATAGAGACCAGATATGCTCCTAAACATCTTACAATGCTTAGGACAGCTCCCTACAAGAAAGAATGATCTGGTCCAAAATGCCAACAGTGCTGAGTTTGAAAACCTCTGTTATAAAAACACCCATACTAGTGTGGATCTGACCTGAATGATTAAGACAAATGCAACTATTGTAGAATTCAGTATACATTTGGTCACATAGATGTAAACACTATTCTCCAAAATTTGAAGATGAAACCACCTTGATTTTGGCCTCTATGATTTCATATGATAATGTCTTATCATTTCTTGTCATTGTTCTGGTTCACTAAAGCTGCCAAAATCCAATATACCAGAAAGAGATTGGCTTTTGTAAAGGGGATTTATTAAATTACAAATATACAGTTCTAAGCCCATAAAAGTGTCCAAATAAAGGCATCAAGAAGAGGATACCTTCACTGAAGAAAGGCCAATGGCGTCCTGAATACCTCTATCAGCTAGGAAGGCAGGTAGCTGGCATGTGCTGTCCTCTGCTCCTAGGTTGCATTGCTTTTAGCTTCTGATTTCAGTAGCTTTCTCTTTAAAAATCTGTGGTTTCTCACTTAGCTCCTCCAGGCAAACTCTGGGCTTCATCTCTCAGCTTAGTATCTCCAAATGTCTTTCTATCTGCATCTCCAAGAGTCTGCATCTGTGTCAGCTCTGAGCTCTCTCTTTCTCCCTAAGGTATCTTAAGGTCTCCAGTAAACTAATTTAAGACCTACCTTGAATGGGCAGGGTCACATCTCATCGGAAATAATCGAATCAAAAGGTCCCATCCACAAGTCTGCCCCCACAAGAGTGGATTAAAAGAATACAGTCTTTTATGGGGTACATAACAGATTCAAACCAGCAGAGTCATCATCAGCTTTTTGTTATTGCACTAATTATAAGACTAATGGCCCTCTTTCCTAAAATCTTTACAAGCAGCAGTTTTACTCTGCACTTTACACTAAGGATAACTTTCATGGAACATACTGACAGGAAAACTAAACTATACATATCAAAGAATTTAAAGTGGAAATGGATCAATACTGGCATCTCATTTATAACTGCTAAAATGCAATGAGCAGACTAAGTACACAGACTGATGAGTCTTTCTATCCAAATTTCCTTTGCCACCATTTGTGAAGAAAAAAGCACCTTCTAACAGACTTTTTATGTTTAATTTTAACCAAGAGTGAATTTTTATGACTGAGTGATAAACCCACAAAACTGGAGCTCATATTGGAAGACCTTAATGATGCCAGTGGGCAATGCCATTTTTAGAAGTGTAAAAAAAATCAATGAGCAGATTGTCATTGTACATATCACTCAAGAGATGGATATTCTATGCTTATAAAATGTAACATAAAATTAAATTGCAAATATTTTCTCACAATCCACTAAAAATTAAGGCCTAAGGCAATACACTGCTAATATGAAGCATTTGTTCAGCTCTAATGGACATATTTCCTATATGATTTATGTGAAAAAAGGCTTCTTTTACTTCTTCATAGATTCAGTAAGAGATTTCTTTTCTTATATTAAAATAAAGATAGCAAATGTAACACTGAATTATTAATAAATATTAGTCAAATTAATAAACTTGTGGCCTTTTCTCCTTGTATTTGTGACTATGTCATTTCAAATATCAGCCATTCTTTCATTATCCAAATGCATAAAAAGCATCTAAAATATTACATATAGAAAATACTTTTTCAGGTTTTAGGCATATAACCAGAGTAAGAAATTTCAAGTAAAATAGTAAATTGTGAAGTTTTTTTTCTGGAATCTAGAAAGGCTAGAAATAATTTCAATTATTTCCCAAAAAGTTAGGAATAATAGAAGATAGAGTTGAAGAACCAATATTTTGTCTTCTTTATTGGGATATGAATAAAATGGAAGCCATGGAGTAAAAGAAAAGATAAAATTGATTTCAGTATTTATCAACCCAACGCATCATGAAACTTACGTGTAGCGTTTTCTAACCAGTTAAGTGTTTTTTTCTTAGCATGCTTCAGAATACACATAGAAGGAAACATTTTCATCCAGAACTTGAATACAAATCTATTTACTTGGCTGTATTCCAAAATCTACTTGACAATTTGAAAAATTACCAGATTTTGTACCAAAGCGTGATCAGTAACACTTACCTTAAGCATTCAGCATCATTTTGAGGCTTTTCCTTGATTTTTATTTTTTCTGCCTCTAGGTATTTGGTAGTACAAATCGCCTCATTCTCTTTATCTTCAAAAACTAAAGAATCCAGAAAATGTTACAATCTTTTAAACATTAAACATAAGAGTAATCTTTATCCATTCATAAGAACAATACTCTAATTTTTGGTGCTTGCATGTAAAAATATGCATAGTAGTGATTCACATTTTCCTATTTTAATATAGCAATTAAAGATACAGAAAAGATTTTAACAAAAGTTGTGACACTAAAAACACCAAATCTAACACTGATCAATTCAGGGATTTATCTATTACTTCTTTATACCAATAACTGCACTGTAGCCCAACAAATACATACATTTTGAAAAAATAATATAACCCTCCCATGTAAGTATTTATTTTCATCTGAAAAATAAACTCATAAAGGTAATACCTTTAAGTTTTCTCTGAAGAGTAAATAATTCTTGTATTAATTCATTCTTTTGTTTCTGAAGTTCATTTAACTGGCTACTATCATGTTCCATTGACTTAATTTCTTGAAATAAACAAACAAAAAATTATTTTAAGTATTTAGGCCTTCACTTAAATATGTCAGCAATTATTAACTTTTTTCACATAGTATAATTTAAGGAGCATATGATCAGTTTTAATCCCCAACTGGATTTCCTTGGCCACCTAGGAACTCTTTTTAATAAACTGACAAGGAATCACTGTACACCAACTGGGTACAGAAGAATAAGTTAGATGATGGTTAGGCTACCAAAGAATTCAAAATAACGTAGTAACACTAAATAAACAAGCTTCCTAATCAGATAACAAGAAAAAATTATTCTTCCTAACTAAAGCATATTTAAAATGGCATTGCCTAGAATTCACTATATGGATACAAGATACCAAAATATTGGGAATAATATTTCTTCAACACAGAGAGCCCTTCTTTTCTCCCTATAACAAACTCCAATTCACCCTGTAAGACACATCCCTTCTAGAATATTGTGCATGGCCAACCTATGCTAAGTGCCTCTCTGCTATCTACCCAAGGCTACTAGTCCATAACTGTTATAGCACCTACTACATAATATTATTTTAAATCAACTTTATTGAGTTAAATTCATATTTAAGAAAACTGTACCCATTTTAAGTATACAGTACACTCAGGTAAACACCTCTACAGAGTCAGGATATAAAATATTTTGATCACACTCAAAAGGTCACTCACATCTTCCTGCAGTCAATCTCCCTCCCCTCAACCTCCAGACCTAGACAAACACTGATGTATTTTCTATCACTATAGAAGATTAGTTTTTCTAAAATTCCATATAAACAGTATCATATAGAATATACACTGTATCTGGCTTCTTACACTCTGCAAAATGTTTTTTAATATTGATACATATTGCTATACACCAGCAGTTTGTTCATTTTTATTACTGTGTAGTATTTCATTGTATGAATATACTCCAATCTTTTTATTCCTTCACCTACTGGGTTTTACCAATTATGAATAAAGCTGTTATGTACAAATCTTTATGTGGACATATGTTTTCATTTATCTTGGATAAACAGGTAGTATATACTTAACTTTATCTGAAACTGCCCAAGTGTTTTCAAAGGGCTTATTCCATTTTACATTCCCACAATCAATATATAACAGTAATCCAGTTGTCTCAAGTCCTTGCCATACTTAGCATGGTTAATCTTTTCAAATTGAGGCATTTTGGTAGTAACTAATTGTAATTTTAATTTGCTTTCTTTCTAATGACTGAAAATGTCAAACATCTCTTCAAGTGTGTATTGGCCAACAGTATAACTTCTTTTTTAAAATGTCTATTCAAATATTTTGTTCATTATTAATTGGCTTGTTTGCTTCTTGTTAGTAAGTTGTGAAAGTTCTTAATATTCTTTTTTTTTTTTTTTTTAATCATCATTTTATTGAGATATATTCACATACCACGCAGTCATACAAAACAAATTGTACTTTCGATTGTTTACAGTACCATTACATAGTTGTACATTCATCACCTAAATCAATCCCTGACACCTTCATTAGCACACACACAAAAATAACAAGAATAATAATTAGAGTGAAAAAGAGCAATTGAAGTAAAAAAGAACACTAGGTACCTTTGTCTGTTTGTTTGCTTCCCCTACTTTTCTACACATCGATCCATAAACTAGACAAAGTGGAGTTTGGTCCTTATGGCATTCCCAATCCCACTGTCACCCCTCATAAGCTACATTTTTATACAACTGTCTTCGAGATTCATGGGTTCTGGGTTGTAGTTTAATAGTTTCAGGTATCCACCACCAGCTACCCCAATTCTTTAGAACCTAAAAAAGGTTGTCTAAAGTGTGCGTAAGAGTGCCCACCAGAGTGATCTCTCGGCTCGTTTTGGAATCTCTCTGCCACTGAAGCTTATTTCATTTCCTTTCACATCCCCCTTTTGGTCAAGAAGATGTTCTCCATCCCACGATGCCGGGTCTACATTCCTCCCCGGGAGTCATATTCCACGTTGCCAGGGAGATTCACTTCCCTGGGTGTCTGATCCCACGTAGGGGGGAGGGCAGTGATTTCACCTTTCAAGTTGGCTTAGCCAGAGAGAGAGGGCCACATCTGAGCAACAAAGAGGCATTCAGGAGGAGACTCTTAGGCACAAATACAGGGAGGCCTAGCCTCTCCTTTGCAGCAACCGTCTTCCCAAGGGTAAAACTTATGGTAGAGGGCTCAACCCATCAAACCACCAGTCCCCTATGTCTGTGGTCATGTTAGCAACCATGGAGGTGGGGTAGGCGAATACCCCTGCATTCTCCACAGGCTCCTCAAGGGGGCACTACATCGTTTTTTTTTTTTTTTTTTTCTCCTTGTTTGTCTTTTTTCTTTTTTTTTTTTTTTTAACTTTCCCTTCTTTTTTCAAATCAACTGTATGAAAAAAAAAGTTAAAAAGAAAACAAACATACAATAAAAGAACATTTCAAAGAGACCATAGCAAGGGAGTAAGAAAAAGACAACTAACCTAAGATAACTGCTTAACTTCCAACATGTTCCTACTTTACCCCAAGAAAGTTACATACTATAGCAACATTTCAGTGAACTTGTTCCTACTACATCCATCAGAAATTAACAGACCATAGTCATTTCTGGGCATCCCCAGAACGTTAAATAGCTTATCTGTTCTTCTTGGATTATTGTTCCCCCTTCCTTAATTGCTCTCTACTGCTAGTTCCCCTACATTCTACATTATAAACCATTTGTTTTACATTTTTCAAAGTTCACATTAGTGGTAGCATATAATATTTCTCTTTTTGTGCCTGGCTTATTTCGCTCAGCATTATGTCTTCAAGGTTCATCCATGTTGTCATATGTTTCACCAGATCGTTCCTTCTCACTGCCGCGTAGTATTCCATTGTGTGTATATACCACATTTTATTTATCCACTCATCTGTTGATGGACATTTGGGTTGTTTCCATCTCTTGGCAATTGTGAATAATGCTGCTATGAACATTGGCGTGCAGATATCTGTTCGTGTCACTGCTTTCCGATCTTCCGGGTATATCCCGAGAAGTGCAATCGCTGGATCGAATGGTAGCTCTATCTCTAGTTTTCTAAGGAGCTGCCAGACTGACTTCCAGAGTGGCTGAACCATTATACAGTCCCACCAACAATGAATAAGAGTTCCAATTTCTCCACATCCCCTCCAGCATTTGTAGTTTCCTGTTTGTTTAATGGCAGCCATTCTAACCGGTGTTAGATGGTATCTCATTGTGGTCTTAATTTGCATCTCTCTAATAGCTAGTGAAGCTGAACATTTTTTCATGTGTTTCTTGGCCATTTGTATTTCCTCTTCAGAGAACTGTCTTTTCATATCTTTTGCCCATTTTATAATTGGGCTGTCTGTACTATTGTCATTGAGTTGTAGGATTTCTTTGTATATGCAAGATATCAGTCTTTTGTCAGATACATGGTTTCCAAAAATTTTTTCCCATTGAGTTGGCTGCCTCTTTACCTTTTTGAGAAATTCCTTTGAGGTGCAGAAACTTCTAAGCTTGAGGAATTCCCATTTATCTATTTTCTCTTTTGTTGCTTGTGCTTTGGGTGTAAAGTCTAGGAAGTGGCCTCCTAATACAAGGTCTTGAAGATGTTTTCCTACATTATCTTCTAGGAGTTTAATGGTACTTTCTTTTATATTGAGATCTTTGGTCCATTTTGAGTTAATTTTTGTGTAGGGGGTGAGGTAGGGGTCCTCTTTCATTCTTTTGGATATGGATATCCAACTCTCCCAGCCCCATTTGTTGAAAAGACCATTATGGCTCAGTTCGGTGACTTTGGGGGCCTTATCAAAGATCAGTCGGCCATAGATCTGAGGGTCTATCTCTGAATTCTCAATTCGATTCCATTGATCTATATGTCTATCTTTGTGCCAGTACCATGCTGTTTTGGCAACTGTGGCTTTATAATAAGCTTCAAAGTCAGGGAGTGTAAGTCCTCCCACTTCGTTTTTCTTTTTTAAAGTGTCTTTAGCAATTCGAGGCATCTTCCCTTTCCAAATAAATTTGATAACTAGCTTTTCCAAGTCTGCAAAGTAGGTTGTTGGAATTTTGATTGGGATTGCATTGAATCTGTAGATGAGTTTGGGTAGAATTGACATCTTAATGACATTTAGCCTTCCTATCCATGAACATGGAATATTTTTCCATCTTTTAAGGTCCCCTTCTATTTCTTTTAGTAGAGTTATGTAGTTTTCTTTGTATAGGTCTTTTACATCTTTGGTTAAGTTTATTCCTAGGTACTTGATTTTTTTAGTTGCTATTGAAAATGGTATCTTTTTCTTGAGTGTCTCTTCAGTTTGTTCATTTCTAGCATATAGAAACATTACTGACTTATGTGCATTAATCTTGTATCCCGCTACTTTGCTAAATTTGTTTATTAGCTCTAGTAGGTGTATCGTTGATTTCTCAGTGTTTTCTAGATATAAGATCATATCATCTGCAAACAATGACAGTTTTACTTCTTCTTTTCCAATTTGGATGCCTTTTATTTCTTTGTCTTGCCGGATTGCCCTGGCTAGCACTTCCAGCACAATGTTGAATAACAGTGGTGACAGCGGGCATCCTTGTCTTGTTCCTGATCTTAGAGGGAAGGCTTTCAGTCTCTCACCATTGAGTACTATGCTGGCTGTGGGTTTTTCATATATGCTCTTTATCATGTTGAGGAAGTTTCCTTCAATTCCTACCTTTTGAAGTGTTTTTATCAAAAAGGGATGTTGGATTTTGTCAAATGCTTTTTCAGCATCTATTGAGATGATCAATTGATTTTTCCCTTTCGAGTTTTAATGTGTTGTAATACATTGATTGTTTTTCTTATGTTGAACCATCCTTGCATGCCTGGAATGAACCCCACTTGGTCATGGTGTATGATTTTTTTAATGTGTCTTTGGATTCGATTTGCAAGTATTTTGTTGAGGATTTTTGCATCTATATTCATTAGGGAGATTGGCCGGTAGTTTTCCTTTTTTGTAGCATCTTTGCCTGGTTTTGGTATTAGATTGATGTTAGCTTCATAAAATGAGTTAGGTAGTGTTCCATTTTTTTCAATGTTTTGAAAGAGTTTGAGTAAGATTGGTGTCAGTTCTTTCTGGAAAGTTTGGTAGAATTCCCCTGTGAAGCCATCTGGCCCTGGGCATTTATTTGTGGGAAGATTTTTGATGACTGATTGGATCTCTTTGCTTGTGATGGGTTGGTTGAGGTCTTCTATTTCTTCTCTGGTCAGTCTAGGTTGTTCATATGTTTCCAGGAAATTGTCCATTTCTTCTACATTATCCAGTTTGTTGCCATACAGTTGTTCATAATATCCTCTTATAATTTTTTTAATTTCTTCAGGATCTGCAGTTATGTCACCTTTTTCATTCATTATTTTGTTTATATAGGTCTTCTCTCTTTTTGATTTTGTCAGTCTAGCTAGGGGCTTGTCAATCTTGTTGATCTTCTCAAAGAACCAACTTTTGGTGATATTTATCCTTTCTATTGTTTTTTTGTTCTCTATGTCATTTATTTCTGCTTTAATCCTTGTTATTTCTTTTCTTGTACTTGGTTTAGGATTGGTTTGCTGTTCATTTTCTAGCTTCTTCAGTTGATCCATTAGTTCTTTGATTTTGGCTCTTTCTTCCTTTTTAATATATGCGTTTAGTGCTATAAATTTCCCCCTTAGCACTGCTTTTGCTGCATCCCATAGGTTTTGGTATGTTGTGTTCTCATTTTCATTCGTCTCTATATATTTAGCAATTTCTCTTGCTATTTCTTCTTTAACCCACTGATTGTTTAGGAGTGTGTTGTTTAACCTCCAGGTATTTGTGAATTTTCTAAGTCTCTGATGGTTATTGACTTCTAATTGTATTCCATTGTGGTCAGAGAATGTGCTTTGAATAATTTCAATCTTTTTAAATTTATTGAGGCTTGTTTTATGTCCCAGCATATGATCTATTCTGGAGAAAGTTCCGTGAGCACTAGAAAAGTATGTGTATCCTGGTGATTTGGGATGTAATGTCCTGTAGATGTCTGTTAAATCTAATTCATTTATCAGATTGTTTAGGTTTTCAATTTCCTTATTGGTCTTCTGTCTGGTTGATCTATCTATAGGAGAGAGTGATGTGTTGAAGTCTCCCACAATTATTGTGGAAACATCAATTGCTTCCTTTAGTTTTGCCAATGTTTCTCTCATGTATTTTGTGGCACCTTGATTGGGTGCATAGACATTTACGATTGTTATTTCTTCTTGCTGAATTGCCCCTTTTATTAGTATGTAGTGGCCTTCTTTGTCTCTCAAAACATCCCTGCATTTGAAGTCTATTTTATCTGAGATTAATATTGCTACACCTGCTTTCTTTTGGCTGTAGCTTGCATGAAATATTTTTTTCCATCCTTTCACTTTCAGTTTCTTTGTGTCCCTGTGTCTAAGATGAGTCTCTTGTATGCAACATATTGATGGTTCATTTTTTTTGATCCATTCTGCGAATCTATATCTTTTAATTGGGGAGTTTAATCCATTTACATTCAACGTTAAAACCGTGAAGGCATTTCTTGAATCGGCCATCTTATCCTTTGGATTATGTTTGCCATATTTTTCCCTCTCTCTATTAATATCCTTTATTGTACCCATACCGAATCTCTTTAGTACTGAACCTTTCTCCAAGTCTCTCTGTCCTGTCTTTGTTTCTCTGTCTGTAGGGCTCCCTTTAGTATCTCCAGTAGGGCAGGTCTCTTGTTAGCAAATTCTCTCAGCATTTCTTTGTCTGTGAAAAATTTAAGCTCTCCCTCAAATTTGAAGGAGAGCTTTGCTGGATAAAGTATTCTTGGCTGGAAATTCCTCTCACTCAGAATTTTAAATATATCGTGCCACTGCCTTCTCGCCTCCATGGTGGCTGCTGAGTAGTCACTACTTAGTCTTATGCTGTTTCCTTTGTATGTGGTGAATTGCTTTTCTCTTGCTGCTTTCAGAACTTGCTCCTTCTCTTCTATGTTTGACAGTGTGATCAGTATATGTCTCGGAGTGGGTTTTTTTGGATTTATTCTATTTGGAGTTCGCTGAGCATTTATGATTTGTGTATTTATGTTGTTTAGAAGATTTGGGAAGTTTTCCCCAACAATTTCTTTGAATACTCTTCCTAGACCTTTACCCTTTTCTTCCCCTTCTGGGACACCAATGAGTCTTATATTCGGACGTTTCATATTATCTATCATATCCCTGAGGTCCATTTCGAGTTTTTCAATTTTTTTCCCCATTCTTTCTTTTATGTTTTCATTTTCCATTCTGTCATCTTCCAGGTCACTGATTCGTTGTTCAACTTCCTCTAGTCTTGTACTATGAGTGTCCAGAATCTTTTTAATTTGGTCAACAGTTTCTTTAATTTCCATAAGATCATCCATTTTTTTATTTAGTCTTGCAATGTCTTCTTTATGCTCTTCTAGGGTCTTCTTGATTTCCTTCATATCCCGTACTAGGGTCTCATTGTTCATCTTTAGTTCTTTGAGTAGCTGCTCTAGGTGCGTCTCTTCTGTTCTTTTGATTTGGGTGCTTGGGCTTGGGTTATCCATATCGTCTGGTTTTTTTCATATGCTTTATAATTTTCTGTTGTTTTTGGCCTCGTGGCATTTGCTGACCTTGGTAGGGTTCTTTTAGGGTTTGTAGACCAGTTGAAGTCCTTATCTCTAATTTATCAGATCTACAGCTTCGTGGAGTACACTTTCTCTAACTAACCAGCAGGTGGCGTCCACGAGCCACCTGTTCTCCACAAGCCAGATCTCCCCTGCTTAGCCTTTTGGTGAGTGGGGGAGTGAGTCTTGTGGGGCCCAATTGGTGTCCCAAGCTTGCGTGTGTAGTTGGTGTTGCCTGCCCTGTATGTGGGGCGTGTTTCTGGGCAGTCGGGGAGGGGGGGTGGCCCTAACAATCAAATCTCCCTGATGATCCTAGAGTTTTAAAGCTACTGCAATAGTCTAATCCTTCAGTTCAGTCCTGCCACAGTTTGTCTCTGCCACTGACCCACAAGTCTTTGGTATTGGCGTATGGCTCCTGAGACTTGCAAGTGGGCCCCTCTTCCAGGCTGTGCACCCCGGGTCCTCTGTTGAGGGATGACTGTGCTATGTCACAGGTGAGTGCCGTCCCCCCAGGGCAGTTCTGGGCTGCTGGGCTGTGTTGGGAGGCTCCCAGTCAGCTCAAATGATGGCTGAATGGGGCTCTGTTAATTCACACTGCTCCCCCTTCCCAGCTCTGGGACATTCAGCTGAGGTTGCAGGGAAGGCTAATGTCCACGCCCAGTTTTGTGGTGTGTGCCTGTTATTTGAAGCACTTCCGTCACACTGGGTTGTCTGGGGCAGCTCTGGGCTATGGGGCTGGCGATGGGCAGGAGTGTTTCCTGTCCACCAGGATGGTGGCTGTGAGCGGACACCCCCCTTTTCTTGGGAAGTTGTGTTGTTTAGTGAATTTTCTCAGCCACTGGATTATTGCCTTTTGTCTCAGAGTTCTCTTAGTTCTGCTCTTGACTTGACGTGCCCAAATTTCAATTCTTTGAAGCTTTCTGTATTGAGCTTCTTAGAGTAATTGTTTTAGAAAAAGCAAAAAGGATTTTAAAAAAAAAAAAAAAAAAAACGGCCCTCCTCAGAGATCTAATGGGTTATTGAAATGCTAATAGACAAAGCAACCAGGGCCATTAAGGAAAAGTGCCCAGGGCAGAGAGATCAGCCTTGCTTCGGGATTTGCATATGCGCCTCAAGGCCTGATCTCCGCCCTTCCCCTTTCTGTGTTCACCAGAACTCCAAAAATCCTCTGCTTTTATTTTGGAGTTTTTCGTGTTGTTTTTTTTCTATGCCTGTCTCCTCTCTGCTGGGCTGGCTGCTCTCAGAGTCTCTGGTGTCTGGCCTTAGTCTATCTATGGTTGGAGTTTGAATCAGTAGAATGAGTTTCCGGTAAGAGCAGCCACTGCAATTCTCCCTTCTCCTTCCTGGAGCTGACAGCCCCTCCTCCCCCGGGACTGAGCCTGGCAGGGAGGGGCGCGGGTCCCCTGGCCGCAAAAACTTACAGATTTCGCTGATCTCAGCAGTTCCACGTTTTCATGAGTGTTGTATGAAGTATGCCCAAAGACAGATTGCTCTGTGGTGTCCAGTCCACGCAGTTCCTGGCTTTTTACCTACTTTCCTGGAGGAGTAACTAAAACATACAGCTCACCAGTCTGCCATCTTGCCCCGCCTCCCCTTAATATTCTTTTTATTGATTAAATTCAATTTATCAGTTGTTTTCTTTATGGTTCAAATTTTTGTGTCCTACATAAGAAATCTTTACTTATACCAAGATCATAAAGATTTTCTCCTGTTACTTCTAGACGTTTTGTGGTGTTTAACTGTAATGTTAGGTCTGTGATCCACCTCTACTTAAAGGATCAGGTGGGGACTTTTATTTATTTTTATTACAAATAGATATCCAGTTGCTCCAGCAGCATTTGATGAAGAAAGCTATCCTTTTCTCATTGAATTACCCTAAAATATTTCTCAAAAATCAACTGACCATCCTGGACCATAAGGCACACCTTAACAAGTTTAAAAGAAAAGACATCATACAAAGTATGTTCTCAGACCACAATGGAATTAAATTAGAAATCAACAGAGAAAGCTAGTTAGAAAATCTCAAAATATTTGGAGATTAAACAGCACACTTCCAAGTAATACAAGGGTCAAAGAAGATGACTCAAAAGAAATTCAAAATATTTTGAACTAAATGAAAATGAAAATACAACTTAATAAAAATTGTGGGAAGCAGCAAAAGCAGTGCTTAAAGGGAAATTTATAGGATTTAATGCATATATCAGAAAAGAAGAAAGATCTAAAACCAATAATCTAAACTTCAGCTTAGAAACTCAAAAAAGAAGAGAAAATTAAATCCAAAGTAAGCAGAAATAAATAAATAAAAATCAGAGCAGAAATCAATGAAACTGAAAATAGGAAATTAAGAAAGATCAACAAAACCAAAACCAATTTTATTCATCTTTCAAAAGATAAATAAAATTGAAAAACCTCTAAGCAAGGCTAACCAAGAAAAAGAGAGAAGAGACACATATCGCTAATATCAGATATGAAAGAGTGGACAACACAACTGATCCCATGGGCGTCAAAAGGGTAATAAAGGAATGTTATGAACTGACTCACCTGAAATGGACCAATTCCTTGAAAGACTAAATCTACCAAAACTCACGCTAGAGGAAACATATAAACTGAATAGGCCTATACCTATTAAAAAATTGAATCAACAATTAATAACCTTCCAAAATATAAAGTACCAAGTTCGGATGGTTTCACTGGTGAATTCTGCTAAACATTTAAAGAAGAAATGATTGCCAATTCTCTACATTCTATTCCAGAAATTAGAAGCAAAGGGAAAACTTCCTAACTCATTCTATGAGGCCAGCATCACCCTAGTATCAACGCCAGATAAAGACTTTACGAGGAAGGAAAATTACAGACCAATATCTCTCATGAAAATAGGTACAAAAATCCTCAAAAATATATATATAAAATTATTTCCAACAATGTATAAAAAAGAATTATACACCGTGACCAAGTGGGATTTACTCCAGGAATGCCAGGCTAGTTTCCACATTTGAAATTCAATTAACGTAATTCATCTCTTCAACAGACTAAAGAAGAAAAATCATATTGTCATATCAATAGACGTGTAAAAAGCTTTTTTTAAAAATTCAATACCAATTCAGCAAACTAGGAATAGAGGAGGGATTTCCTCAACTTGATAAAGAACATCTACAAAACAAACAAACACAAAAAAACTACAGATAACATCATACCTAAGAGTGAGAAATTATGCTTTACCCCTATGAGGTCTTTCCATTATAACAAAATGGAATAAAGTTGGATCCTTAACCCCTTAGAACAAAATAAATTTTAGATGGGTATATAATATAAATGGTTAAAACTGAAGAGAAAAATTACCAGAAGTAAACATGGGTAAACTTTTTAATTAACTTTAGACAGGGAAAACCTTTATAAGACAAAGACAAAACCCAGAAGCCATAAAGGAAAAGACTGTTGAAGATGATTTAAAGAAATTTAAAGTTTCTATATGATGTGCACATGTATACATTATACATATAGTCAAAGAGAAATGATAAACCAGAAAATAATATTTATAACACATTATGAGAGAAGGCTAATTTCCTTAATATACAAAAAGCTCATATAAATCAGTAAGAAAAAAATAAAAACGTAGGCTAAGAATATGAAGAGAGTTAAAAGAAATATGTGATAAATAAATTCAGAGAAATAAACTCAACTTCACACGAAATTAGAGAAATACAAATCAAACCAACAATGAGAATAATATCTTCACTTTTCAGATTGGCAAAGCTTAAAATGATTGATAATATCCAGTTTGAGAATTCCATGGGGTACTAATATAGGGAAACAGGCACTCTCCTTCCTAATTGGTAGGAAAAAAATCATTGAATCAGTGCTTTAAGGAGCATATTTTGGTGACATCTTTTAAAATTTCCCTTTGACCCAGCAGTTTCATTTGTAGAATTTACTGTACAAATATATTTACAAAAGTATAAGAAGATATATACTCAGATAATTAAAGAGTCCCCTATTGATGGCCATGTAGGTTGTTTCTTGATTTTCATTTTTGTTTTGTTTTGTTTTCTTCTCAAAACACCTCACCAGCCTTGCCACCTGTACACCATTTCCTATCTTCTCAGGGAACTTCACTTCTCTCCCAAATCCTCAACTCTCCCTCTCTAAGGGCTCTAGTCCATGAGCATTTACATATGCTCAAATATCTCCCATCTCAAAAAAAGAGAAAGTAGAAAAGACACTCCTTCCTCATTAAAAACTGCCAACTGCCTCATATCCCCCTTTGTTACTGGCCTAATAGCTTATCCGCAGAGAAACTTCTTTAAAGACTTGCCTATGCTCATGGTCACCATATCCTCTCCTCCCACGCCTCAACCCTCTATAATCTGGCTTCTGCCCTTCCTCCTTCATTACTTCCCCCTCAATTTGTTTTTCCTAAAGGTCACCAATTGCTATTTCTTAGTCCTTATCTTGATTTCTAGTTCACCAGCATTCAGCATCAGAGGAAATTATCCCTCAAATACTCTCTTCCCTATATTTCCTCCTGTGCACCTTTTTGCTTCTTTCTCAGGCTCTTTGCTGGCTTTCTCCTTGTTGTCTTGAGTTCCTCAGGGTTCTGTTCATGTTCTTTCAATACATTCTCCCTAGGTGATTCTCAAATTTAACAGCTCCAGCCCAGTCCTCTCCAACTACCTGACATCTGTGCTTAAATCTCTCAGCTAATCCTATCATTCTTCAGATCTCAGTCTAATGGTCACTTCCTCAGGAGGTCTTTTTATCTACCCAGACCAAGCTAGGTCCCCCAATTACATGTCCTCACAACATCTTGCATTTCTCCTTTTGAAGTAGTCATCAGTTTCTAATTATCTCTTTCACACTTTTGGGGATACAGCATTAAACAAAACAAAAGTCCCTGCCCTTACAGAGATTAAAGTTTCATATGGAAATGTTATGAAATACCTAGAGACGGTCTTTCTAAAAGTATAAATAACCAACAGTATGAGGTACCATGGAAGCAAATCTATTAAAATAAATTCATATTTTTGGAAGAAAGGACACCAAGTAAGAGGGCTACTACAGTGCATGTGATATTTATCTAATTTTTATTTTTGCCCTTAACTGCTAAATAATGAATTCTTATTCAAAAGCACCAAATGTAAAAGTTAATAATAAAGAAGTGATTGTGGTAAAAAAAGAAGTATTTGAGTTTCTCTAAAAGGTTTTTTAATTAAAAAGTGTAATTGACTGCGTAACATGCTTCTGAGTAAAGAAAGAAAGAGAAAGAAACACTCTGAGAATGCTGCATATCACTTGCTCTACTCTGGTTTATATGCCCTGTCCTAAGGCTACAATGGACTTCTTCTTCTGCCCATGGATTTTCCCTGCCTTTAATTTTTTCCCCCTTCATTATGTGGAGAAAGCACCGACAACTGGAGAAAGCATGAACTTTGGTTTGAAGCTAGGTTTACCTATCATCAACCATGCAATCTTGGGTATGTCACTTAACTTTCTGAGCTTCAGATTTTTTCACCTGAAAGAGTGTGTGTGTGTGTGTGTGTGTGTGTGTGTGTGTGTGTGTGTGTCCCAGCACAGTTTCTTGCACATAGTAGACATTAGTTTTACATAGATATTCTCCCAATTATAATATTACAAACTTTGCTCTAGTTAGGCAATCAGTACAGACCTGTGGATGTTACGAAATAACAAAATGCCATGGAAACGCAATATACTGATAGAAACCATTTAGTAATGAAAATGGGAAATTTATCACTGGGAAACTGAGAATCAATAAAACAATTTAAAATAGATTATATCTATAGGAGCTTTATAGAAAATGATTGCTAGATGCTGCAAACCAAAATTTCCACAGTTTCTAAAGGAATTCCTGTACTCCTTTGAAGATCTCTAGAGTGAATAAAATATTTTGTTGAAATGTCTGTAATATTACAGATTTTTCCAAAGAAGCTCTAAAGATGATGTGTTACAAAATATTTTTTCATATTTCAGATGTCTGATAGGCAACTTGACTTCAGGGACTATTTTTTCTTTATCAGTTTTGTTGGGGAATAATTTATATAAACTACAACCATTTAAAGTGTACAATTCTATGGGTTTTGACAGTTGTATACACCCAAGAAACCATCACAATCAAGAAATAGTATATATCTACCAACCACAAAAGAATCTTGTGCCCCTTTGCAGTTTATCCCTCTTAAACAAGGCAACCATTGATCTGCTTGTCATCACTATAGATTAGTTTGCATTTTATATAGTATCTACTCTTTTGCATCTAGCATCTTTCAGTCAGCATAGATTTTGAGATTCATCCATTTGCATGTCAGCCAATTTTTCATTTTTATTGATGAGTATTCCATTGCATAGATATATCCATTTTGTTTACCCATTCACCTCTTAATGGATGTTTAAGTTGTGTTCACTTTTTGGTTATTGTGAATAAAGCTGCTAAAAATTAGTGTATCATACTTTGTGTGAACATGTCTCATTTTCTTGAGGTTTGTACAGTAAATGTATGTTTAACTATTTTAGAAATTGCAAAACAGTTTTCCAAAGTGATTCTACCATTTTACATTCCCACTAGTACCATATAAGAGTTTCTTGCTCCACATCCTTGCCCAATACTTGGCATGGTCATTCTTTCTAATTTTAGTTAAATTGGATATATAATGATAACTCATGGTTTTAATTTGAATTTTCTTGATGAAAAAAAGATATTGAACATCTTTTCACATGCTTATTGGTCATCAGTATACACTCTTTTGTGAAGTTCAAATACTTTTCTCCTTTTTTAATTTAGTTGTTTCCCATTGTATTAAGTTATAAGACATCATTATATTCTGGACAACAGTGCATTGGCAGATACGTTGCAAATATTTTTTCCAAGTCTGTGGCTTTTCTTCATTTTCTTAATCATATCTTTTAAACTTATTTTGAACAAGTCTAATTTGTTAGTTTTTCTTTTAAGATTCTGTCCCATTTAAGAAATCTTTGCCTATCCCAAGATGGCAAAGATTTTCTATTATATTTTCTTCTAGTAGCTTTATAGTTTGGCTTTTATATTTAGGTGGATGCCCATTTTGTGCTAATTTTTAATATGGTGTGAAGAAAGAGCTGAGAATAAAAGTTTTGCAATTAACGTTCAATTGTTCTAGCACCATTTATTGAAAAGGGTTTGCCTTCCCCACTGAATTACCTTGACATGTTTGTCAAAAATCAATTTGCCATACATCATAAGTTTATTTCTGCACTCTTTTCTGTTCTATTGGTTGATATGCCTAGTCCTAAGCCAATGGCCTCTTATCTGCTTACTGTAGCTTTTTAGTAAATTTTGAAGCCAGGGAGTATAATCTTTAAATTTTGTTCTTCTTTTTAGAAACTGATTTCGCTTCTCTAAGACATTTGTGTTTATGAAAATGTTAGAATCAGCTGGTCGATGTTTGACAGCCTACAGGACATTGCTGTTGGCATCCAATTGAATCTCTGATCAATTTAAGGAGAACTGATATATTACCAAAATTGAATTTTCCAGTCGATGAGCATGACATATCTCTCTGCTTATTGAAGTCTTCCTAAACTTCTCTCAGCAATGTTATCCATGTAGTCTAACAACTTTTCTGTTAAATTTGATCCTATTTTACTTTTTCATGCTGTTGTAAATGGTATTTTCTATTCCATTTTCCAGTTGTTTGCTGTTAGTATATAAAAACTTAATTCATTTTTGTATACAAATCTTGTATCCTGAAACCATACTATTTTGACTTATTAATTCTTGTAGTTGTTTGGTAATTTTTTATTATTTTTTATGTAAACAATCATGCAATCAGCAAATTTATTCCTTTCTAATATTTATGCCTTTTTTTCTTGTTTTATTGAAATAGCTAGAATGGCTAGGACATCCAGAACCACACTGAATAGAAATGGTGAGAATGAACATCCTTGTCTTATTATCAATCTTTGGAGGAAAGTATTTAGTATTTTATCACTAAGTATGATGTTAGCAATCAATATTTCACCATTAAATATGATGTTTCCTGTAGGCTTTGCAGACAGGCTCTTTATTAAATTGAAGAAGTCCATTTCTATTCCTAGTTTACCTAGAGTTTTGGTCATATATGAATGCTGAATTTTGTCAAATGCTTTTCCTACATTTATTAAAATAATAATTTCCTGTTTATTCTGTCAATATGGGAAGGTTTGCAATGATTGATTTTTAAATGTCAAACCAAACTTGCATTAAGGCAATAAACCCCACTTGGTCATTGTGTATTATCATTTAAAAATATTTCTGTATTTAGTTTACTAGCATATCATTAGATTTTTGTGTCTATGTTTATAAGAGACATGTGCCTGTAGTTTTTTGTAATATTTTAGTTTGGTTTTGTATCAGGTAATTATGGCTTCACAAAATGAGTTGAAAAGTGTTCATCATCACATATTTTATGAATCATCTTGTGTAGAATATGTATTATTTCTTTCTTAATTTTTCTTTTTTTTTTTTTTAAGATTTAACCAGTGATGCTATCAGGGCCTGGAGTTTTCTTTGTAGGAATATATTTTTTTTTTAATTAAATTCAGTTTTATTGAAATACATTCACACACCATACAATCATCCATGATATACAATCCACTGTCCACAGTATGATAACATAGTTATGCGTTCATCACCACAATCTATCTCTGAACATTTTCCTTACATCAGAAAGAACCAGAACAAGAATAAAAAATAAAAGTGAAAAAAGAACACCCAAATCATCCCCCCATCCCACCCCATTTGTCCTTTAGTTTTTATCCCCATTCCTCCACTCATCCATACACTAGATAAAGGGGGTGTGATCCACAAGGTCTTCACAATCACACTGTCACCCCTTGTAATCTACATTATTATATAATTGTCTTCAGGAGTCCAGACTGCTGGGTTGGAGTTTGGTAGTTTCAGGTATTTACTTCTAGCTATTCCAATACATTAAAGCCTAAGAGGTGTTATCTATATAGTGCATAAGAATGTCCACCAGAGTGACCTCTCGACTCCATTTGGAATCTCTCAGCCACTGAAACCATTTTGTCTCATTTTGCATCCCCCTTTTGGTCAAGAAGATACTCTCAGTCCCACAATGCCGGGTCCACATTCATCTCCGGGAGTCATACTCTGCGTTGCCAGGGAGATTTACAACCCTGGGAGTCGGGTCTGTGGGAATATTTTTAACTACAAGTTCAATGCTCTAAATAGATAGAGTTATCCATTTCTTCTTGAATGAATGTTTTGTAGCTGGGGTTTGTCAAGGAATTTATCCGTTATACATAAGTTGTCAAATTTGGTGCCATGCTGTTGTTCAACTGTCTTTTATTATCATCATAATGTCTGTAGTATCTGTATCTATAACATCTCCTTCACTCCTGAGTTTGGTGACTTATGTTTTCTGTCTTTTTTTCTTGATCAATACAGCTAGGAGTTTATCAGTTTTGTTCATCTTTTAAACAAACTAGCTTTTGGCTTTGTGTATTGTTTTTCCCCCTGAATTTGGCTGTTTTCCCATTCTTTGATTTCTGTTTAACCTTTTTAATTTACTTCCTTCTGCTTGGTTTGGGTTTACTTTGTTCTTTGTTTTTTAGCTTCTTGAGGTAAAACATTAGATCTTTGATCTCAGATCTTTCTTCTTTACTAATAAGCATTTAAAGTTCTGTTCTGGTTTGCTAATGCTGCCATTATGCAAAATACCAGAAATGGATTGGCTTTCATAAATGGGATTTATTTGGTTACAAAGTTACAGTCCTAAGGCCATAAAAGTGTCCAAACTAAGGCATCAACAATAGGGTACATTCACTGAAGAACAGCAATGAAGTCCAGAAAGCCTCTGTCAGCTGGGAAGGCATGTGGCTGGCATCTGCTCTGGGTTCTGGTTTAAAAATGGCTTTCTCCCAAGACATTTCTCTCTAAGCATCTGGGACTGTTCTCTTAATTTCTCTCAGGCAAACTCTGGGCTAGCAAAAGTCTACTTTCAATGGCCATCTGCAAAATGACTCTCTCAGCTGCAGCACTGAGCTCCTTCTGTCTGAGATCTAATAGTCCAATAAACTAATCAAGACCCATGCTGAATGGGCAGGGCCACACCTCCATGGAAATAATCCAATCAGTTATCACCTACAGTTGGGTGGGTCACATCTCCATGGAAACAACTTAATCCAAAGGTTTTCAACCTAATCAAGACTAAATACATCTTCTCCCACAAGATTGCATTAAAGAACATGGCTTTTTCTGGGGAACATAATATATCCAAACTGGCACACACTCTAAGCACTGCTTTAGCTGCAGCCCACACATTTTGATACATGTGTTTGTACTATCACACAGTTCAACATATTTTCTTAATTCCTTTGTCATTTTATCTTTGATCCATGGATTATTTACAGTGTGTTGCTTAATTTCCAAATATTTGGGGTTTTCCTGGATATCTTATTCTCACTGATTTTTAATTTAATCTTTTATGGTCAGACAACATACTTTGTATGGTTTCAATCTTTTTAATTTATCGAAACTTGCTGTATGGCTCTGAATATAATCTATCTTGGTGAATGTAGCAGATGCATGGAAAAAGAATGTACATTCTGCAAATTCAATGTAATGTTCCATAATTATCATTAGGTCAGGATGGTTTCCTAGTGTTGTTCAGGTTCTCCATGATTTTACTGACTTTTTGCCTAATTGTTCAATGAAAGTTGTTAAAATATCCTATGATTTTGGTACTGTCTACCCATATATACATTATAAACCCCATAAGACAATTTAATTCTGTAGATGTTTGCTGCAGTTATTTTGGGGAATTGTTATTAGGCAAATACACATTGATGTTTGCTATGTCTTCCTGATGAATTGATCTTTTCTTCATTATGAAATGTCCCTCTTAATCTTTGTAATAGTCTCCAACTTTAACTAGATTATACTATATTTTAATATGGTCACTCCAGCCTTCTTACGGCATGGTATATCTTTTTTCATCCATTTATTTTCAATCTCTTTGTATCTTTAAATTGTGTCCCTTCTAGAGAGTATATAGTTGGTCTTGACTTTATATTCATTCTGACAAGCTCTGTCTTTTAATTGGAGTAATTAATCCATTAACATTTACTGTAATTTTTGATATGGATGGATTTAGGCCTACTATTTTATTAGTTGTTTTCTGTCTGCTATCTGCAGTTGTTTTTCTCTGTTCCTCCTTTCCCACTTTCTCTTGGATTATAAAAATATTTTTAAGATTACTCCTTAATTTACATATTGTTATTGCAGCTATGTGTCTTTACATGTTTTTCTTAGTGATTGTCCCAGGAAAAAAATAACCCTGTAAGGTCCCTGATCAAGATGGTGGAGTGGGACACTTCAGGGCTTCATATCCTGTAGAAGCTTTGAACAACCATCAAGAATTGGCAATAAATATATTTCTCAGGGCCCAAGAAAGTAGTTAAAGGATTGAAGTAACAGGGAAAGCACCATATCAAGAAGACTTCTTAAAAGCAGTAGGATCTCATGGTGCCCTGGCTGGTCCCTCCTCTAATATTCATCAGCTTGGTATGGAGCCGGGCCATGTTCCCAATGCAGATCCCAGAGGTTCCAGAGTGAGCAGAGGGGCCCCCATGCACATGCTGGGAACATGTATGTCTGGCCCAGTCTTTCTCATGGTAGCCTGAGGGACTTTCCCTCAGAGCTTGCCCTGCCTGTAGAAGGTAGCTCAGGGATTGCACCTACAGAACACTGTGGAAGAGCAGTCAAGTCATGCTGCCTGGGGCAAGGGACTGCTGGCTGTATGACACTGTGCAGTGCCCAAGACCCTGAGGAAACTGTTTCCTGGTGAAGAGGGGTCATTTGCAACTTTGTAAATGGGGGAATTCCTAGGATCATATGCATATTCCAGGGAAAATTCATGGTGGCTCCTACAATTTGGCCTAGAGCTATTTCATGCAATATGCAACCTACTGTATGGGTAAGCCCTAAAAGACAGCATTTACATAGGTCAACTGCAAAGACTGGAAAAGATATTTACCCCTTCCTCCCCCCACCCCTTTTTTAAAGCTCTTGGCATTCAAAAACACCTCAATCATAACACTAGCCAGATACAAGCTTAAGAACAGATGCCACAGAGTCTAAATTTCAGCAATAACAAAAAATATCAAAATGTTCAGGCTTCAACAAAAGGTTACAAAACATACAAAGAAACAGGAAGCAACGGTGCAGGCAAAGGAGAAGATTAAAGCATTAGAAACCATCAATGTGGATGATCAATCAGGGACATACCAAAGACTTTTAAAAATGGTTCTAAATATGCTCAAAGAGCTAAAGGAAAACATGGACAAAGAACTGAAGGAAATCAAGAAAACAAAAGATGACCACAAAGACATTATCAACCTCTTTCCATCAATAAAGAGGTGGAAATTATGAAAAAGAATAAACCAGAGCTCAAAACCACAGAAATTAAAAATTCCCTATAGAGGTTCAACAGCAGATTGGAGTTTGCAAACAAGTCAGAGAACTTGAAGATAAGGCAATTAAAATCATTCTGTCTGAGGCTCAGAAAGAAGAAAGAATGAATTAAAGTGAACAGAGACTGAGAAAACTGTGTGATACCATCAGATGTACCAATACAAACTTTGTGGGAGTCCCAGAAGGAAAAGAAAGAGAGAAAGGGGCAGAGAGAATATTCAAGGACATAATGGCTGAAAATTTCTCAAATTTAATGAAAGACATGAATATACAACTTCAAGTCACTCCATGAACTCCAAACAAAATAAACACAAATAGATCAATACCACAGCATATTATAATTAGACTGCTGAATGCCAAAGATAAAGAGAATTCTGGAGAGAAGCAACATGTCATTTACAAAGGAGCCTCAAAAAGACTAACTGCCAATTTATCATCAGAAACCATTCAGGAGAAAAGACAGTCAGATGACATATTTAATTGCTGAAAATAAAATATTGCCAACCAAGAATTCTATTTCCAGAAAAACTCTTTCAAAAATGAGGGAGAGATCAAGATATTCCCAGATAAACAAAAGCTGAGGGAGTTCATCATCACTTGACTGCTCCACAAGAGATGTTAAAGATTTCTGAAGATTGAAAGAAAAGGACAATAGATAATGGGTTGAAGTTGCATGAAGAAGTAAAGATCTCTCGTGAGGAAAATGACATGGGTAAATATAAATGCCAGTAGTATTGTATTGTATTTTTGGTTTGTAACCATACTTGTTACTTTCTACAGAACTTAAAAGACAAATACATAAAATGTAATGATAAATCATACACCATGACCAAGTGGGGTTCATTCCAAGCAGGCAAGGATGGTTCAACATAAGAAAATCAATCAATGTATTACAACACATTAACAAATTAAAAGAGAAAAATCAAATGATCATCTCAACTGATGCTGAAAAAGCATTTGACAAAATCCAACATCCCTTTTTGATAAACACACTTCAAAAGGTAAGAATTGAAGGAAACTTCCTCAATATGATAAAGAGCATATATGAAAAACCCACAGCCAGCATATTGCTCAATGGTGAGAGACTGAAAGCCTTCCCTCTAAGATCAGGAACAAGAAAGGATGCCCACTGTCACCACTGTTATTCAACATTGTGCTGGAAGTGCTAGCCAGGGCAATCCAGGAAGACAAAGAAATAAAAGGCATCCAAATTGGAAAGGAAGAAGTAAAACTGTCATTGTTTGCAGATGATATGATCTTATATCTGTAAAACCCTGAGAAATTGACTATACAGCTACTAGAGCTAATAAACAAATTTAGCAAGTAGCAGGATACAAGATTAATGCACATAAGTCAGTGATGTTTCTATATGCTAGAAATGAAAAAATTGAAGAGACACTGAAGAAAAAGATACCATTTTCAATAGCAACTAAAAAAATCAAGTACCTAGGAATAAACTTAACCAAAGATGTAAAAGACCCATACAAAGAAAACTACATAACTCTACTAAAAGAAATCAAAGAGGACCTTAAAAGATGGAAAAATATTCCATGTTCATGGATAGGAAGGCTAAATGTCATTAAGATGTCAATTCTACCCGAACTCATCTACAGATTCAATGCAATCCCAATCAAAATTCCAACAATCTACTTTGCAGACTTGTAAAAGCTAGTTATCAAATTTATTTGGAAAGGGAAGATGTCTCGAATTGCTAAAAACACTCTAAAAAAAGAAACACGAAGTGGGAGGACTTACACTACCTGACTTTGAAGCTTATTATAAAGCCACAGTTGTCAAAACAGCATAGTACTGGCACAAAGATAAGACATATTGATCAATGGAATCGAATTGAGAATTCGGAGATAGACCCCCAGATCTACAGCTGACTGATCTTTGATAAGGCCCCCAAAGCCACTGAACTGGGACATAACACTCTTTTCAACAATTGGGGCTGGGAGAGTTGGCTATCCATATCCAAAAAAATGAAAGAGGACCCCTATCTCATACCCTACATAAAAATTAACTCAAAGTGGATCAGCGATCTCAATATAAAAGACAGTACCATAAAACTCCCATAAAATAATGTAGGGAAACATCTTCAAGACTTTGTATTAGGGGGCCACTTCCTAGACCTTATACCCAAAGCACAAGCAACAAAAGAAAAAATTGTTTTCAATGTAAACATTGAAAAATGTAAAACAAATGGTTTATAATGTAGAATGTAGAGGAACTAGCGATCGAAAGCAATTAAGGAAGGGGGAATGATAACCTAATAAGAAGAGATAAGCTATCGTGGGTAAATTTAACGTTCTGGGAATGCCCAGGAATGGCTTTGGTCTGTTAATTTCTGATGGGTATGGTAGGAACAAGTTCACAAAAATGTTGCTATATTAGGTTATTTTCTTGGGGTAGAGTAGGAACATGTTGGAAGTAAAGTAGTTATCTTAGGTTAGTTATCTTTTTCTTACTCCCTTGTTACAGTCTGTTTGAAATGCTTTTTTTTAATTGTATGTTTTTTTTTTTTTAGTTTTTTTAATATACTTGATAAAAAAAAGAGTTAATTTAAAAAAAAATGAAAAAAATATGCAGATCCCCCTTGAGGAGCTGGTGGAGAATGCATAGGTGTTGGGCTTCCCCACCCCGATGGTCAGTGATGTGCTCACAGACATAGGGACTGGTGGTTTGATGGGCTGAGCCCTCTACCACAGGACTTGCCCTTGGGAAGACTGTTGCTACAAAGGAGAGGCTAGGCCTCCCTATAATTGTGCCTAAGAGCCTCCTCCCAAATGCCTCTTTGTTGCTCAGATGTGGCCCTCTCTCTCTAGCGAAGCCAACTTGAAAGGTGAAATCACTGCCCTCCCCTCTATGTGGGATCTGACACCCAGGGGAGTGGATCTCCCTGGCAACGAGGAATATGACTCCCGGTGAGGAATCTAGACCTGGCATTGTGGGATGGAGAACATCTTCTTGACCAAAAGGGGGATGTGAAAGGAAATGAAATAAGCTTCAGTGGCAGAGAGATTCCAAAAGGAGCCGAGAGGTCACTCTGGTGGGCACTCTTACACACAATATAGACAACACTTTTTAGGTTCTAATGAATTGGAATAGCTAGCAGTAAATACCTGAAACTATCAAACTACAACCAAGAACCCATGAATCTTGAAGATGATTGTATAAAAAAGTAGCTTAAGAGGGGTGACAATGTGATTGGGAAAGCCATATGGACCACACTCCCCTTTGTCTAGTTTATGGATGGATGAGTAAGAAAAATGGGGGAAGGAAAAAAAAAAGGCACCTAGTGTTCTTTTTTACTTTAATTGCTCTTTTTCACTTTAATTTTTATTCTTATTATTTTTGTGTGTATAGTAATGAAAATGTCAAAAATTAATTTTGGTGATGAATGCACAACTATATAATGTTCTGTTAACAATTGAATGTATGCTTTGTTTTGTACAACTGCATGGTATGTGAATATATCTCAACAGAAATGAATTAAAAAAAAAGAATTGTATCAAGACTGTAAAAAGAACAAAATAAACCATCCAACAGAAAAATCAGCAAAAAATGTGAACTGGAAAAAATTTTGGCTAATAAATACATGAAGAGAAATTAAGACTCAACTGTGATAGCAAAATAAATTTCCAAACCACAGGGAGATGCCATTTCACACTTCACATTCATTTGATGGGCAAACATTCAGACGTCCAACAACCCAAGTGTTGGAGAGGATGTGGCTAAGACTATCTCTTATTCACTACTGCTATATAAATTAGTATAACCACTTAAGAAAACAGCTTGGCATTATTTTGTGATGTTGCACTTTAACAATTCTATAGTTAGATATTTACCAAAGAGAAACTCTTAAATGTCTACTGCAGGAGATATTATAATCAAGTCCATAGCAACACTGTAATAGCAAAACTGTGAAAACAACCTAAATGCTCTTTGACAGAGAATAGATAAATATATTGCGGTATATAACAATGTAACATCATATAGCAATTAAAATAAGCTATAGCTACACAAAAACATGAATGAAATTTTCTAACTTTAGATGTATGCTTAGCTTATTAATTTTCAGTACTAGTCTTATTTAATGTATGCATTTAAGTCTATGTATTTCCTATTACATACTTTTTTTGTTGTATCTCACACATTTTAGTATTCAATACTTTTGTTACTACTCAAAATATTTTTTTAATTTTTATATTTCTTTTTTAGGTAATGGGATATTTAGAAGTATATATCTTAATTTCCAAATACAGTTGTTTTTAATACTTTTTAAAAATTGATTTTAGCTTAATTGCAAATAACATAGTCTGCAGGATGTGTCTTACATTTCATATATGGTCAATTTCTGCAAATGTACAATGTGTTCTTGAAAAGAATGTATATTCTGCAGTTTTTTTGGTACAGTATCCAATATGAGGCTCTTAGGTCAATTTTGTCAATTATTCTGTTGAAATTATCTTTATCTTTAGTTTTTTTTTTGTCTACTTATTCTTTCATAAACTAAGAAAATTTATTAAAATCTCCCACTATGTTTAAAAAAATGTAATGATAAATCAATTGTTTGAGGCTCAGAGTTTATTAATATAATTTATAATTTTGACAAGAAGTATATCAAGGTGGGGAGGTGGATGTATAAAGGAACACAGTTTGTGTATACTATTAAAGCTAAGTTGGTATCTAAGCAAACAAGACAGTTATAGATTTAGGACATTACATTTAAGCCCCATGGTAACTGCAAAGAAAATAATCAGAATATGTAAGCTCATAGAGACAGAAATTTGAGTATAGGCTGCCAGGGGCAGGAGGGGTGCAGGGAGAACAGGGAATTAATGCATAATGGATGTAGGGTTTCTGTTTGGGGAGACAAAAAAGTTTTAATGGAAGTAATGGAAAGTGGTGAGAGTACCACAATATTGCAAATGTGATGAATCCCATTGAATGGTCTGCTTGGGAGTGGTTGAGATGGGAAAAATTTATATTGTATTTGGTTCCCAGAATTTTTTAAAAAAAAACAGCAACTAAAGAGACAATGACAATTAAATTCAATACATGATCCTGGATGAGATCTAGTAAGGGAGGAGAAAAGGCTCAGAGGGACATATGAAAAAATTGGAATATAAACTACACACTTTACGTCAAGGTTATATGTCTTGAACTTGATTACTGCACTTAAGGTAATTACATAGGTGAATATCCTATTTCTTATGAAATGTACACAGCAATATTAAGTGTTCAAGAAGCATGATGTTTACAACCTACACTCAAGTGTTCAGAAAATGGATTGATAATAGATGGACAGCAGATAGATATAGCAAATGTGGCAAAAAGTTTAAATTGGTGTATCTGGTTATCTAGGGGATAAAGGTATGTTGTAGTTCTCTGTATGGGGTTTGCATTATTTTTGTAACTTTCCTGTATGTTTGAAAATATTTCAAAATAAAAACGTAAAAAATAAAATAAATAGAAAAATACCTGTGTTAGCCATTCTTCAAGATCGCCAGCAATCAGGACTCCCACTAGGAAAAAATGGCATTCTTAGGAAATCATAGTCTAAAGATGAAGCCAAGTATTTAAATGTAAACCCTTCCATTATGACCTTGGGAAGATCCAAGGTGGTGTTTCAGAGAACCATTCAGTGAAACTATAGGGCTACTAAATAGCTTAAGGGCATTTTTTCTCAGCCGTTTCAGCAGAAGCTGAAGTTGTACGGAGATTTATAGGTGCGGTTTTGTCTATTGGAATGAAACTCAATAAGATTCACACAAGACCCTCAAAGTTTTTCAAAGAAGTGTATTGGAAGAAACGGTGAGCTTAGTCTGAAAGGTAGAAACCGTTAAAAATAAAAAGGGAACGCTGGATAACCAAACTTCTACAGGCAGGGAACAGACTGAAAAAAACTAGCAGCTGCAAACACATGTAAAAAGCAAGAAAGACTTCTTCATGTAAAAGCAAGAAAGACACAGAGATTGGAAGCAAGAGCATAAAGGGTAGAGCCAAGAGTCATGGAGAATCATTCCCAGGCAGGAGGAGGACTGAATCTCAATTAAGGAATTTCCATTTGTCTGGCTGAATTTCAGACGTGTTATGAACCAATGACTCTTGTGTTACTCCTGTTTTGCGTGTTCATGAACAGAGGTGACTATAGTGATTATACTATGCCTGTATCACCACAGTATATCGGATGTGTGAGGGGAATGTAACTAGTTTCTTTAGGTTGAGGTCTTCAGATTAATTGGAAATATACTCAAGGAGTATGTAAGGAACTACAGCTAAGGAGCCTCATCTGTAACTCCCACAGCCCTGATTGTGCAGAACTTCTTCCTCTGAACCTGTGACAAGAAAAATGAGCTTTCTATCAGAGTTTCAGCAACCCCTACACAGCCAGGCCTGTGGCTTCATCAGCCCTCAGGGCAAAGTCAGTCTCTCTCTCTCTCTCTCTCTCTCTCTCTCACACACACACACACACACACACACACACACAGAAGAATTTTCTCCACTTTAGTCTCTTGCTCCACATATAACTCCTCCCCGAAACCAGGTTGCCTTTGATCATTCTACAGAGCTTTTGGGTAATTGTTCGTTTTGTTTTTATATTTGGTCCCTAGTTTAAAGCTATTATTTGTAGGTGGATCTGTTTGTTAGGGACTCTCTTCTCCAAATCAGAAACAGAACACCCATCCATGACTTTTTAAGGAAGTTAGTTTCAGAGTACCGCCTATGATAAATACTTTGTATTCTACACTTTTGTTTATTAAATAAGGGAACACATCAAAATCACCTAGAGGACTTTAAAAAGGAAAAGAGAAAAAAATTTTTTTCTCTGTTCCTCATCCACAGATATTCTGATTCAATAGGTCTGGGATGAGACTCAAATATTTAATCTTTTTTAAAAGCTTCCAGATTATTATGTGAACCCCTGGTGAAGAACTTTTGTCCTACATTCTCTTCTCAAAGTAATTTATCTCTGTGAACCTCAAGTCCTTTACGTATAAAATGAGACTAATTAAAAACTATAATCTCCATATTTATTAAGGATTTGATCATATACCCAGCAGCATCGTAAGAGTCTAAATATTATTTCATTGATTCTCTCAACAACCTTGTAAGGTCATTATCATTATCCTCCATTTTTACAGATAAGGCAACTGAGGCAAAGAAGAGTTAAGCAGTTAGCCCAAACTCACACAGCTATTAAGCAGTAAAGTCGAGATTTAAATTCAGTCAGCCTGACTTCAGCACTTGTAATATTTAGGATGGTGGTTGTTATATGGTACAAACCTAATAATTACCACCCACAATAATAATAGCAATTGTTATATGGAAAGCCCAACAATAAATTATTCATAAAGATAGCCTCAGGTAATAAAAAAGTTAAATATGTTTATTATTCTTCATTTAATAAAGGTATAAAGGAACAGTACATTTCAGAAAGGCTTCCCTTTAAAACTCAGTTCCCCGTGACTCTCAGGGGTAAGTCTGGTCCTGACAACATGGGAAATGACTCCCAGGGATGAGCCTGGCCCTGGCATCATGGAATTGGATAACCAAAAGGAGGAAAAGAAATAAACAGACTTTCAATGGCTAAGAGATTTCAAATCAAGTTGAGAGGTCATTCTGGAGGCTACTCTTATGCAAATTTCAGCCAGAGATTACAAACCGCCACAATATGCAAACCCCAACCAACAGTATTCCTGAAAACCTAAAGAACCTTGGGCGCTATAAAAATATTACTTAGTAAGTTTGTTTCTCAGAGACTTAAAGCCTCCAGATTGTTCCTATGCCAGATAAGTTCTGAAACCCAGAAGCACCAGTCTCTCCAAGAAAGAACAACGACCAGTTTCATCCCTCTGATCCATAATGTTGATGCCCCTTTCCAGCACAGAGCAATCAGAAGAGTCATCGCCCAGATATCCCTCAAGACTGAGGGAAAATTATCAAATGAGAAGGAAGATTGTAACCAAGAAGTTAGGATTTAAGGACTGATGATGATTACTGAATTATTACATAGATATTCCTTTTTACTTTCTGATATGTTAATAGTAGACAGAGGGAAATATCTGAAATCTGAACTGTAATCCAGCGGCCTTGATCTCTGATAATGATTGTATAGCCTTTATCTTGTGCCCTTGCGATTATAAAAACCTTGTGACTAACCTTCACTTGTACCCATTTATACAGTTTTTCTACTTTGGAGTCTTATGTTCACTAAAAACAGCCCCTAAGGTTTATTAATGAAGGGTCTTGGGTCAGCCCAGAACTAACCCACCCCAAGTCCAAGGTTATCTTGACAACCGAGGCCGGATCTAACCAAAATGAGCCTGCCTGACATGCGCAGTAGCTTAAACTTTAACCTACAAGTCACCTATACCTCATTATCATACTAAAAATCAGGCCCAGCATCATATTAAGCCTACCATTTCTTACATATGTTCTGTGACTAATCACATAATCAATCTGCGCATACTCAACAATTAGATCACTTATAATTACATCATCTGGGGCCACTATACTCATCATCCTAAAACCTGCCCATCTTTGGACGCTATAAAACTATCAGAATTTCTGCTGTTTGGGGAGACAGATCTTGGACCCATAAGCCATCTGTTCTCCTGCTCCGTGACTAGCAATAAATCTCTTTCTCTCTTTGAAAAAAAAAAAACAAACAAAAAAAGCAAACTCAGTTCCCATTTAGTATCATTTATATTTGCATTCTCTATTTCCTCAACCTGCGCTCACTCCTCAATCCATTATTTTCAATTTTCTCCCACTCTTCTCCATGATAATACTCTCAAAATTCATTCATCCATTTGAAGAAAACCTTTTTTGCTCTTTGTTTCCAAAATATTACTCTCTTGTAGTTCTCCTCTTTGCCCTCTTTGACTACTCTGTCATTCTTTTTTTCTTCCTTTTATTAACTGCTGTGTTTTTCAGGTTTCTTTCATTGGTCTTTGGTCTTCAATATTCCCTTTACATGTTCCTTCTCAATGATGTCACCAACAGCTCAGGATTCACTTATCCTCCCAAACCTAATTTTCTATCTCTGATCTTTCTCCTCAACTTCACAACCAAATTTCCACCTGCTACCTGGGCATCTCACCTCTATATCCCATAGACATCACCAATTAAAAGTACCTTAAAAGAAATTCAATCATTTTGTCCAGAAAAGGTTATAATTCACACAGACCTTCCCCACTAATACTCTTCCTTCTGATATTATCATTATGCAAAACCTCTTAAGTTTGAAAACTGAGATTTAACCTTCTTGTCCTATTTTTGTCCACATCTAATCAGTCACAAAATCCTGTCACTCTTTCTAAACATCTCTTGAATTCATCCCCTCTTCTCTTAGGCAGTGCTTTAGTTCTTACCATAGACTATAATAACCTGTAGAATAGTGTTCCTGAAATGAAAATCTCTCCACCCTTCTGTGAAACTCTATTTATTAGTTTATACTGGATTGATGGTAAAACAAGGATTACAACACCAGTCCTAGCCCCTATTTTAAGCTTCCATCACATTTACTGTAAATATCTGTTTAAATATTTGCTTCCTCCACTTTTTGGGTTATATCCCCAGGATGGAAAACTGTGCTTATTACATAACAGATAGTAAACAGATATTGTTTTTTGAAAGAATGACCAAATACTCTTGTCCCATTTACTTCTAAAGAGTTTAAGACTGCTCACAATAGAAGATAAATAGCCATTAGGATGATTACAACAAAAGTGTAAGAATAGCTATACAACAGAACAATCTGTTTATGAAAAATTTAATTTATAGACAATCTATTGATGAAAATAAATATTTCTCATTAATGCCAGATAAATGAGGTCTTATGTATTCATACCCCTTTCCAACATGTTTGCTTGGTCTTCTAAGTCAGATATTTCAATCTTGACATTTTCTCTTATGAGAAGTTCTCTTTTCTTTGTTATTTCATACTCATTATTGAAATTTGTAATTTCTTTAATGAATTTTTCCTCTTCCTCTTTCATTTTCTTCTTTGTAGCCTCCTGAAAAATAGACATGAAATATCAGATATAGGCATTAGTTGCAGCAGCAATTTTCTTTAGTGATTTAAATTGCAATCATTTGAAATTAACAACCAAAGTATAAATTATACTTCATAATATAAAATGCTTTACTCTGCCATTAATATTAATTGAAAATTGAAGATAAGTAGGATGGGATGGGAGGGGATGGTTTGGGTGTTCTTTTTTTACTTTTATTTTTTATTCTTATTGTGATTCTTTCTGATGTAAGGAAAATGTTCAGAAATAGATTGTGGTGATGAATGCATAACTATATGATGGCACGGTGAACAGTTGATTGTATACCATGGATGACTGTATGGTATGTGAATATATTTCAATAAAACTTAATTAAAAAAAAAAACTGAAGGTGTTACACAATACCAACTAACCATCTTCAGTTGAAAGACTTATTCTTAAAGCTTTGGAAGAATTACTGATATGGAAATCCCACCATTCATTGTAATACCTGTGTTTATTTGTGTATTAAACTTTATAATCACATATGACAATTTGTCACTGCAATATAAAATTAGGTGATAAAATAATTAAACGACCAAACTTGAAAATGCAAATCTAAAATCAAAGGAAAAAAAACTAAGAAAGTTGGGGAAAGAGAGGATGGAAAATACAAGGAAATTTTTTAAAATTCAGTTCTAAGTAATAGTTTACATTTTATGAAAATATCAACATGGAGTAGAAATAAAAATTCCAAAAATCTTTTCACAATGCTAGAACCTAAACCTTTTGTTGATGCTAAAAACATTACTGGATTTTTTAAGAAATCTCAACTAATTATGAACCACATTCAGAAACTGTGTCATTTTAAAGCATTCAATCTGTTAGCTCTGACTTAAGATAAAAAGACAAAGTCCATCCTTTCACCCACACCCATAAATAGGCCTAAAGTGTGAAACTCTCTGCCTGGCAAAAGTATGAAAACCAGGGTCTCCAAGCCTGAAGGATTCAAATCAGTTTCTTTTATGCTTATTACAATTGCAATAACTTCTAAATTGCTTTCCTGCCAATAGAATTCTTTCAAACAAAAGTAACTCAACCAATTTTTTTTTTTTTAATTTTTATTGGGATTGTTCAGCTATCATACAATTATCCAAAGATCCAAAGGGTACAATCAGTTGCCCCTGGTACCCTCATACAGCTGTGCATCAATCACCACACTTAATTTTTGTTCAATTTTTAGAAACTTTTCAATACTCCAGACAAGAAATAAAGTGAAAGATGAAAAAAAAAGGAAACTCGAATCCTCCCATATCCCTAACCAACCCCCTCAATTGTTGACTCGTAGTGTTGGTATAGTACATTTCAACCAATTGTTTTTTAAATAGCTCTTAATACTTTTGCACATCTGAAACAGGACTATCTGCCAACATGCATATGGATAGTTTTCTAAAAGTACACCTAAGTAAAGTTAAATGATTTTGACAAAGTTAGAGACATAGATTTTTCTAAATTGCCAGAGACTTACAAAGGTTTGAAGAAGCATATTCCTTTGATCTGAAATTTCACTGCACTGTCTCTCTAAGGTATTTTCACGAGTTTTCAAAAGCTGTATGGAGAAGGATTTTTCAGAAAATTGTTGAACCTTCAAAATAAAAACAAAAAAAAAGAAACAAATCAGAATGTACTAAGTGTAAGAAAGGAATAAGTTTCATTTTCACATAGAGACAGCATGGAATAAGGGAAATGGAGGCAAAACCAGTTTAAACAAGCCCCAGACAAAGAGAAGAGAGATTCTGCCTGCTCCTTATATGGAAAAGTAACCATAGTTACTGGAATGTAAAGAGATATGAGGTAATATCAGAGGCGGGAACTCACAGCAAAAAAAATAAAAATAAAAATTTGGGGGGGATAGGCTGATCAGTTCAAAATCTCAATAATGAGCTAGTTGGCTCTCTGGGATTGGCTGATCAGTTCAAAATCTCAATAATGAGCTAGTTGGCTCTCTGGGATTGGCTGTACAAATTAAAATCTCAAAAGATGAATTAGTTAGTGTTCTCGGATAGGCTGTAACCTCTGTAGTACCCAGTCAGTGGGGAAACGGGAGGGACTTGCGAATTAGGAGTAGGAGATTTAAAGGTCACCATTCTCTTCCTCTGGCGCGCCAGCCTTCCACGTGTTTGGCTGGACGCCCTATCCTGCAAGATCATAAATAAAAATTCTTTTCTCCTCCAGAACCAAGAGAGCATTTATTCCCTTACAGGTACCACTTTATTTCCGACAACTTGGAGGCTCGTCCGGGATCCGAAGCTTCCGAGGGGGACCCCCGAGGTGGACAAAGGGAAGGCGCGCCCCGCTGATTGAGCGGTCTCGGACTCCACCATTGGGGGCCCATCTCTGGCAGCTAAAGGGCCCGAGACCAGACGCTTGGATCTGCCGGTTGTGGATGAGAAAAGGGGGAAAAGGAAAGGCTTGCCTCTGTTTGACCAGGCAACTCCGTGTACGAACCAAGGTAAGAAAAGTAATATATTGCCTTGGTGGTCAGGAATTCCTGATGAGTCTGGAGCTGCTTGTGTGTGACTGAGACGTGCGACATACTGCATGAAGCGAGTGTGGAGTCTCAATCTGCGGTTCCCTTCTCCCGCGAGGGAAAGTGCCAGAGACGGACGAAGCGAAAGGAACTGAGAGAAAGAAGCCCAGACAAGACTCAGGATGGGAAATAGAGGCAGTTGGCCGGCCGGGGAAGAAGAAAAGGGGGCACCTATAGAGTCCCTCGGGGACATCCCTCCAGATAGCCCACTAGGTAGGATGTTAAAATATTGGACCAATAGCGATCAGACCAAGGGAAAGGACAAAAAGAAAATGATTAAATATTGTTGTTACATTTGGACTGAAGAAAGCATTTCACCACCAGATGTATTCTGGCCAAAGTATGAGACAGAGGAGGACTGGCTCTGTGCCAACTTTGTAATTTATGTTAATGAGAAGAAACCCTTTTCTAAGGAGGTGTCTGATTACGCCACGTGCTGGCTAAAGAACAAAAAAACTCCCCTCTACCCTGTGAAAGATAAAAACCCAAACTTGGAAGATGAGTTGGTAGAATCTAAACCCTGGGACCCCTTATTAAGCCTTCCTCCTCCCTACTATTCCCCTCCTCCCCCAGGGCAGAGATTGTTAGAGTCTGAGGACCTAATAAAGTCCACACAGGTTCCAGGGGAATCAGGCGGCCCATCGGCGCCAACTGCCCCACCAGATATGACCCATCAATGGTTGAGGAAAGAAATGACACAGTGCAAAAAGGATGTACAGAATTTTCCATTTCCAAAAACTCTTGAAGGAAAGAGAGTAAGGGAACATCACCCCGTTAAATCCCTTTACCCCTTGAGGGAGGTGCCTACGGGGCCAAAGGAAGTCGGGTATGTAAATGCCCCATTAACGAGTGCAGAAGTAAGAAATTTTAAGAAGGAGATGAAATTGCTAATAGAGGACCCAATGGGGCTGGCTGAGCAAATAGATCAGTTCCTAGGCTCTAGCCTATACACGTGGTCTGAACTTATGTCCATATTAAACATCCTCTTTATGAAAGAGGAGAGAGGAATGATAAGAGGGGCTGCTATGAAAGAATGGGAAAGGCAACACCCGCCAGGGCAAGGGGTGATGGCAGCAGAGCAAAAATTTCCAAATACTGACCCTGATTGGGATAATAATGATAAAGAGGATAGGGCACAAATGAAGGATCTCAGAGACCTCATTGTAGAGGGAATAAAATTGGCAGTACCCAAATCTCAAAATTTGGATAAGGCCTTTGAGGTAAATCAAGAGAAAGATGAGTCTCCCTCTGCTTATCTACAAAGATTGAGAGAACAAGTAAGGAAATATTCAGGTATGGACCCTGATGACCCTGTAGCCCAGGGAATGTTAAAGGTCAGCTATGTGAAGGGATCTTGGCCTGATATTCGGAAAAAGATCCAGAAAATAGATGGATGGATGAATAAGCCATTGGAGGAGTTATTAAGGGAAGCACAGAAAGTATTTGTAAGAACGGAGGACGAAAAACAAAAGCAGTAGGCTAAAGTCATGATAGCCACTGTTGACCACTTGGTCAAGAAAAGATTAGAAACAGGAAATGGAGGATGCAGACAGAGGTGAGATAGGGGAGGGGGCTGGGCTGATTTAAAAAAAAGGAGGAAGGAAAATGCAGAACTCTGCAGGGTGTTATCATTGTGAAAAACCTGGCCATTTCAAAAGGGAGTGACCAGACTTACAGAAGGAGGGTCGAGTTATACCGCTAATGAATTTTGAAGACTAGGAGAGTCAGAGGCTCCTCATCTCAGAAGCCCACCGGGAGCCTTTAGTAAATTTAAAGGTGGGCCCATATCAAGAGGAAATTACATTCTTGGTAGACACTGGAGCAGCTTGCTCCTCTGTAAATCATCTTCCAAAGGGGGCCAGGCTCTCTGGCAGTTCCCTCACCGTCACAGGGGTAAAAGGGGAGGGATTTAAAGTTCCCATTCTTGAACCTACTAACATTTGTTGGGAAAATAATCAAATCATAGCTCCCTTGTTGCACATCCCAGAAGCTGGGAGTAATTTATTAGGAAGAGACCTAATAATACCTATGGGACTGGATTTAGAGGTAAGGAATGGACGGATTGAGGTTTTGGCCCTGCTCACTGAAGAAGATGAAAAAGACATTAAGGAGGAAGTATGGGTAAAAGAAGGAAACAGGGGAGGGTTGCAAATTCCCCCAATTAAAATCAAGTTAAAAATGGAAGGGGAGGTCGTGTGCCAGAAACAATATCCTATTCCTCTTAAAGGAAGACAGGGACTCCAACCCATCATTGAGGGTCTCCTTCGAGATGGACTCTTGGAAACCTGTATGTCCTCTTTTAATTCTCCCATTCTCCCCATTCAGAAACTAGATGGTAGCTGGAGAATGGTGCAGGATCTAAGGGCCATTAATAAAATTGTCCAGGTTCGACACCCTGTAGTTCCTAATCCTTACACTCTCCTGAGTAAAATTCCCTTCCATCATAAGTGGTTTAGTGTAGTAGATTTAAAGGATGCCTTCTGGGCCTGTCCCCTTGATCCAGAAAGTAGAGACCTGTTTGCCTTTGAGTGGGAAGATCCCTTCAATGGGCGAAAGCAGCAATACAGATGGACGGTCTTACCTCAGGGTTTCACGGAGTCCCCCAATCTCTTTGGGCAAGAGTTAGAGAGGGTACTGGAAAAATTTCCAGTCCCACCTGAAATCACCCTTCTGCAATATGTAGATGATCTATTAATATCAGGTAAAGAAAGGCAAGTGGTGGCTCAAGCTACGAAAAATCTACTGAACTTTTTAGGGGAACAAGGATTAAGGGTATCTAAAAGTAAACTGCAATTTGTAGCAAGGGAAGTTACGTACCTAGGCCACCTCATAAGTGAAGGAAAAAGAAAAATCCATCCAGAAAGGATCCAGGCCATAGTAGAGTTGCCTCTTCCTCAAACAAAAAGAGAGCTAAGAAAATTCCTGGGATTGGTAGGGTACTGTAGATTGTGGATAGATTCTTTTGCATCTCGAACTAAAGGGCTATACGAAAAATTACTAGAGGAAGAGCCTGACAAGATAGAACAGGAGAAAGTGGAAATAAAGGCATTAAATGAACTCAAGCAGGCACTGGTGCAAGCTCCTGTTCTAGCACTTCCTTCCCTTGAAAAACCCTTTCACCTGTTTGTTACAGTAGATAAGGGAAAAGCTTTGGGGGTCCTAACCCAAATCTGGGGAGGCCAAAGAAAGCCGGTGGCTTTCCTTTCAAAGGTTTTAGATCCAGTCTCTAAGGGGTGGCCTGGGTATGTTCAAGCCATTGCAGCAACTGCCCTTTTAGTAGAAGAAAGCAGGAAATTAACCTTTGGAGGGGCATTAGTAGTTAGTACTCCTCATCAAGTGAGAACTATTCTGTCTCAAAGGGCAGGGAAATGGTTAACTGATTCCCAAATCTTAACATACGAGGCAATCCTAATGGAAAAAGATGATTTGGTCTTAACAACAGATCATAGCCTAAACCCAGCCTCCTTCCTCTGGAAGGGGCCTAGAGCAAGTAGAGACCCCTGAGCATGACTGTTTAGACCTAATTGAATACCAAACTCGAGTCCGACCTGACCTAAGGGATCTTCCCCTGCACTCGGGGGAAAGACTGTTCATAGATGGGTCCTCCAAAGTCCTAGAAGGAGAAAGGCACAATGGCTATGCAGCTGTAGATGGGATAACTTGTGAAGTAAAAGAAGCTAGCCGATTGCCCAATAAGTGGTCAGCTCAAACTTGTGAGTTGTATGCACTAAATCAAGCCCTCAAATTATTAGAAGGAAAGGATGGTACAATATACACTGACTCTAAGTATGCCTTTGGGGTAGTCCACACCTTTGGAAAGATCTGGGAAGAAAGGGGATTAATCAATAGCAAAGGAAAAGAACTGGTTCATGGGGAATTGGTGAAACAAGTATTAACCAATCTACTCTTACCTAGAGAAATATCAGTGGTGCATATAAATGGACATCAGAAGGGACCTACTTTTGAGGCAAAAGGCAATAGGTTGGCTGATGAAAAGGCTAAGGAGGCCTCTCTCTACCCCCCTTTAAAAATAATGGTCCTAATACCCTCTATCCCTAAGGAATTTGGGGTCCCTACATTCTCTGCCAAAGAAGTAAAAGAGTTGAAACAGTTAGGAGCAACCTTAAATGATCAGGGGAAATGGTTTCTCCCAGATGGCAAACAAATGTTAAATAAACAAATAATGAGGGAGATATTAGCAGTCCTACACCAGGGGAGTCATTGGGGGGTACAAGCCATGTGTGATGTAGTACTTAAACAATTTGGATGTGTAGGCCTTTATACAGTTGCTAAACAAATCTGTGAACGGTGCATAATTTGTCAAAAAATTAATAAAAAGGTTTTAAGAAAACAGGTACAAGGGGGAAGAGAGCCAGGCCTGAGACCATTCCAGAGCATTCAAGTTGATTATACTGAAATGCCACCAATCGGTCGTTTAAAATATATTTTGGTAATTGTCGACCACCTCACTGGATGGGTGGAAGCCTACCCTCTATCCTCAGCTACAGCATTGGGAACTTCTAAAGCTATCCTTGAACAAATCATTCCCCGTTATGGGTTAGTGGAAAATATAGACTCTGATAATGGCAGTCACTTTACCTCCCGTGTATTGCAGAATGTCATGAGAAGCCTGGGTGTCACTTGGGACTTCCACACTCCCTGGCATCCACCATCCTCTGGGAGAGTGGAAAGAATGAATCAAACCATAAAGAAACATCTTTCTAAATTAGTTTTGGAAACAAAGTTACCTTGGATCAAGTGCTTACCTATAGCTCTACTAAGAATCAGGACTGACCCTAGAAAAGAACGGAATTTCCCCTTATGAAATGCTTTTTGGTTTGCCTTTCCCCAGGAGGACTGGAGAGCTCCCCTCCCTAGACACAAAGGATCTTTTTCTTAAGAATTATATACTGGCCTTGTCTTCTACTTTATCATCTCTCAGGCACCGTGGACTGCTGGCTCAGACCCCGCCTCTTGAATTTGCTGCCCATCGACATCAGCCTGGCAGCTGGGTTCTGATCCAGTCGTGGAGAGAATCCGAACTTCAACCGATCTGGGAAGGACCCTATCAAGTCTTGCTGACAACTGAGACGGCAGCCCAAATGGCAGAAAGAGGCTGGACTCATTACACACGAGTGAAGGGACCAGTGCCTGAACCAGACGATAAGTATCCAGCAACTCAACCTGAATCCTGGAAAGTGACTCCTACCTCAGATCCCCTAAGGATCACTTTAAATAGGCAACAGTTGAAAGAACATACTAGGAGGGAGGGAGGGCTGGATTAAACCCTGTGTTTGCATTGTGCTCTGTGTATAGCTTAATGATGAAATTGCTTATACTGATCACAATGTTCTATATTCAAGGAGTAACAGGTTCTGCTAAGCTGGTTATAAGTGTAGTCAAAGGCTTAAAGTCTCAAAATGTACAATTTGATGTCTGTCAAGTAATGAGCTGTAAAAATCTAAAACATCAGCAACAACTGAGGGAGGAATATAAGCATTTATGTAAGCAGACTGTTCAAATAGAAAGCAAGATTGTTGGGGGGGGGCGAACATTTGAGAGTAAAACTTATGAGACACCTAACCCCTGTTATTCTTGGAACACTGCTTGGTGGACCACACAGTATGAGGGATGGGTCTTACCCAGTTGGAGGAAAAACCATTAAGGGAAACTTGGCTGGAATTTAACTCTCCAGTTCAAATTGACCCCAAGGTCATTAGAATACTTAAGGCCAAAGACTTAAAGCAAACCACAGAAATAGAGACAGGTTATGGAAATACAAATGCCTGGGTAGAATGGGGCAAACATACCATCCAGAGTCTAAACAGAAGTGACTGTTATGCTTGTACAACCAAACAACCCACTGTTCAGATTATGCCCTTCCCCTTGGGGATGAAAAAGCATGAAAGGGAGTTTAAATGTATAACACTCCTCTTTCAAAATGCTACTCCTGGTGAAAGTTGTAGTACGTTGTCCTCCCTTTTCCCTCCAGTCCAGAAGGGAAGTGTCAAAGCCATACCAGCGTCTCACCTTGGTCCCAGAAACCACTCTGCCTGTCTCTCCAGATGGGAAGAAGGGTTGCAGGATCTTGGTACCATGGCTCTGTGTACACAGGTGTGGAATGTGAGCAAGGATAGTACTGGCAACTTCTCCAGCCTAACTATACCCCGAGCAGACCTCTGGTGGTACTGTGGGAAGGGCATCCTCTGGCCAACACTACCTGAAAGGTGGGGAGGAACCTATGCTCTGGTTCAATTGGCTATCTCATTTACCCTGGCATTTGAAAGTAATAAGAAAGTACCAACCCAAGGCAAAGGAGAAAAGAAAAATGTACAAAATGTACCTAGTTCCTTCAATAAAAAGATGTTTGTAGATAGTATAGGGGTTCCCCCAGAAAGTTCCTAATGAGTTTAAAGCTAAAAATCAAGTAGCTGCAGAATTTAAATCATCCTTATTCTGGTGGGTCACCATCAATGAAAATGTCAATCATCAGCTAAAATTTATCAACTATACCAGGGATGTCATTAAAGAAATAGCAGAACAGTTAGATGCCACTAGCCGAATGGCATGGGAAAACAGAATGGACCTAGACATGATGCTAGCTGTAAAAGGAGGTGTCTGTGCTATAGTTGGGGGAAATTGTCGCACATTCATCCCCAATAATACTGCATCTAATGGAACTATCACCAAAGCCCTACAAGGCTTAACAGCCTTATTTCAGAAACTAGAAAAGAATTCTAGCATTAACAACCCACTCAAAGAATGGTTGGAAAATTGGTTCAAGAAATGGAAAGGAATTGCAACATCTATTTTAATTTTCCTTATCATTCCAGCCAAAATGTTTATAACAGCTGGGTGCTACATAATCCCGTGTGCTCAAAGGCTAGTTCAAAAACCCATCAAAACCACTAGAATCAAAAATAAGAAAGATCCCTATGATGAGGAATGTGAAAAAGCCCTTAGCAAATTTGAGAATCTAAAATGTGAAAACTAAAAGTGTTTAAAAAGAAAGAGGAGGGAATCTGTAAGGAAGGAATAAGTTTCGTTTTCACATAGAGACAACACGGAATAAGGGAAATGGAGGCAAAACCAGTTTAAACAAGCCCCAGACAAAGAGAAGAGAGAATCTGCCTGCTCCTTATATGGAAAAGTAACCATAGTTACTGGAATGTAAAGAGATATGAGGTAATATCAGAGGCGGGAACTCACAGCAAAAAAAATAAAAATAAAAATTTGGAGGGGATAGGCTGATCAGTTCAAAATCTCAATAATGAGCTAGTTGGCTCTCTGGGATTGGCTGATCAGTTCAAAATCTCAATAATGAGCTAGTTGGCTCTCTGGGATTGGCTGTACAAATTAAAATCTCAAAAGATGAATTAGTTAGTGTTCTCGGATAGGCTGTAACCTCTGTAGTACCCAGTCAATGGGGAAACAGGGGAGAGACTTGCGAATTAGGAGTAGGAGATTTAAAGGTCACCATTCTCTTCCTCTGGTGCACCAGCCTTCCATGTATTTGGCTGGATGCCCTATCTTGCAAGATCGTAAATAAATTCTTTTCTCCTCCAGAACCGAGAGAGCGTTTATTCCCTTACAGGTACCGCTTTATTTCCGACACTAAGCAGGCATTTTAGGGCACTTAGTTAATAGAACAATTCTATATAGTAGGTATGTAACATTTTCTGTATTAATCTTTAAATTGCAAAATTGAATTCACATTAAACATCTTATTTTATAGGCACTCTCTTATTTTATTTTATAAGTGCTTTGAAATTCTATAGTCTCTCTCCCCAATAAGACTATAGGCTCCTCAAGGGCAGAGAATGCATTCATTCTCTTTTTCTTCTCCAAGCTTAGGTACCAAAGCTTTTTGAATACACACACTGAAGTCTGTTTCAAGATTGCTTGTTTTAAAGAATGGGTTTCTGTTCCCACAACTTATAAGGAAGATATAGATAAACAAATCATGTGTATAATATAACTATTAAAATAATGAGAGAAAGTCAACAAACCATAGGCAAAAAACCTAATTCCATAACTATAGTTACACCAAATGAAATACAAATTTACTAAATTCCTCATATGGGTTTTGAAAACTCATATTTTATTTTAGTAGCTCATCTGGTTCTAAATGGCAAAAGAAATAAAAAACAATAATAATAGATACACAACTATTACTTCATTTGGGCCTTAAAGAATAGAATCTTCTGAGGCCATGAATATTGAAATGGAAGTCAGGCAACTTTAATATAAAAGATAAAATGACACTGGACTGGAAATAATCTTTCTACTATGCTCACTACTAGCCCTCATAAGAAAGCACCATTTCCAGTTTGGAGCAGTTCCCATCTCCACAGAGAAAAGAAAAAGGAAATAAATTCAACTTATATTGCAGAAAGCAAGATTTATGTTAGCTATAAGAACTTGCTCAAGGTGAGAGACAGCTTGTGAAATCTCTATCCAAGAAGATATTGAATGGTAAAGAGCTTAGGGATAGACTAGTCCAGAGGAAAAGGATGGCCTCAAAGACATTTTGAAATGCTATGGCTAAAAAATTCTGGAAATACTGGTATTAAAAAAAAAAAAGTAGCAGAAATAAAACAGAAAATATGATCTTATATCTATATCTAAGCACTCCTTTGGTATGTGGTGCCGTTCTCATCACCCATATCTTAAGTAAGAGGACAACAGAGAAAGATAAGAGAGGTGCAATTTACATTACCAAAGGAACTGAGAAAAAAATTTTAAATTGGGGGAAGAGGAAATGGGGTAGTTAATATTTTACCATCTAAGAAGAAAGAAATTAGAAAACATACGGCCAAATCTATAAAATCACATGGAAGTTGGTAACACAGACAAACAAGACTATGATCATGAATTCTACCAGTATTATTTAAAATAAGAAAACACTTCAGGGCTATTTAGTACTACTTACATAAATGAGAATAAAATGAGGTCCAGAGAAGTTAAATGCCTTGAAAATAGTTATATAACTAATTAGGAACAAACCCAGGACTAAAATCCAGGTCTTCTAACTTCTTTTCTTCTAAATCATGTTAACATGGAAATGTTTAGAACTATTTCAAAGTAATAAAAGAGTTAATTTTGGTAATTGTATAACTTAAAAATACACAAGTTTAATAAACATTCAGAAAAAACACTGACTATTAGATCCATCAGAGGTTACTGAGAGAAGGATGCTTGCAACGTATATACCTAACTCTTAGAGGTGCTATTGTGGAGAGTAAGCATGAATGCCCACAAAAAATGCTTTAGAGACCAAATATTGGCTGGATAAACTTTGGATGATCTAGTAAGGTATTTCATATATTATGCCTTTCAGAAGAAAATTCCTGAATTGCAATTCTGTTTCTGCCATAGATTTGTATAAAAGACCTGTGTCAAAACCCAAAAACGGAAAAAAAAAAAATATTACTTACCAAACCAAGGGATTTTTAATAAGACTTAAGCAAATTTATTATTCAAATTCAGAAAAGCCTTAAATGTTAAGGACTCAGAATTCATGTGTTCCATTCTAGCTATCATCAACTAAGACCCAAAATTACAACTGAGTTCATGTTCTCTTTTTTAAAAGGGAGAATTAACAAATATTAAAAAGAGTATTAATGACATATTGGAGCTTAGTTGGAATATTTTTCTGTAACTTGAAAAATTAAAGCTATGTAACAAAAACTGAATAGTAGAGGGGCGGGGCAAGATGGCAGAGTGGTTAGGTGCAGAATTTCATCTCTCCCCTAGAGCAGCTGGCAATTACCCAAGAACTATATGAAACAGTGTTTTGGGGGTCTCCAGTAATCAGTCACACATCAGATGCAAGTTTGGAATTGGAGGAAAAGCTGAGATCGCAGCAAACATTGTAAGTTCCCCAGACCAGGGGTCTGGCGCCCCTCCCCACCCAGATCTCACAGACTGTCTTGCTGCTGGCTGTCTGAAAGGGGGAAAAAAAAACAGAAACAGCAATCTGCTGAGGGCCAGAAGGGGGGCTCAACCCAGCCTCAACTGCAGAATTAATTAACAAATTAATTAACTAATTTTGGGAGCTGGGGGTGATAAACAAGGGCTGAGCTCCGAGAAGTGGGGGCACGTAAAAGTGGGCACCCATTCCCAGGCTCCAAAAAAGTCATTTTTTTCCCCCTACATTTTGTCCCTTCTGGCTTCTCACTGATCCCTTATCTTTTTGTATTTCAATAGCCCCCAGCTGGGGTGGAACTGAAGCTGCTGGAGAGTAATTATCAGACAATAGCCCAAAGTATATCTTTAAATGCTCTATTCTGACACTGACAAAACTTCCAGACTGGGGAAAGACTTTTAAAAGAGACTTCTTTTTTTTCCTCTCTCTTTTTTTTTCTTTTCTATTTTTCTTTAATCTAAAAGTAACATAAGTGGTTATTTTCTATTGGAAAGCCCAGGTTGAGGGACTAGGCTGGGCTTGGGGGAGACAGAGTACCCACAGCATCTTTGAGTTCCTTATTCACTTCTGAAGGTCTCCACCCCTGTCTTTAATTGGCAACTCAGCCTGACCAAGAAATCTAGCTGGAGATGCCCCAAAGAGGAGAGGGGAGAAGGGAATAGTGCCCCTGAGAGACAACTGGAGTTCTGAGGATTGGGAGAGTGGAGGGAGGTCCAGCTCAACTGGCAGTCCTTCTTCTGGGAACTCAGATGCCAGGGGCTGGAATTCAGATTCTGGCTTCAGTCAGCCACACCCCTGACAGGATCAGAGTTACAAGGAGAACTAAAGTCTCCACACCTCCTTACACTGGTGGGGGAGTGGTGGGCTGGCAAGCACCACCTGCTGGACAGGAGGGGAAAAGAACCAATTCTAAAGGCCTCATAGGAGGGTCTCATTCTCAGAAAAACTTCATACCCTCTCAATGAGACCTGGGCCTCACTAGACTGGGAAAATCTGACTAGGGTCAACCATATCTGAAACAGAAAAAACAAGAGGGGAAAAATTCTGATCAACTAAATAGAGCCTAAGTTAGAGGTCTAGAATAAGTTGAACTGAATAACAGAGGCCAGAGAACAAAGCCAACCAACAATAAAACCACTAGGTAAAAGATAGAAAACAAGCTCCAAAATAAACTAATCAAGAAAATCAGATGCCTAGACAACTTAAGATAACAAGCCATACCAGGAAACACGAAAACATGCACCAGCCAAAGGAACAAACTAATAACTCAGCTGAGATACAGGAGTGGAGGCAACTAATGCTAAATAAATTCAATGAAATGAAGGAAGATATAGCAAAAGAGCTGAAGGATATAAAGAAGACACTGGATGACCACAAAGAAGAATTCATAAACTTAAAAAACAAACAGCAGAACTCATGGGAATGAAGGCCACAATGGAGGAGATGAAAAACACAATGGAGGGACACAACAGTAGATTTGAACAGGCAGAAGAAAGGATCAGTGAACTGGAAGACAAGCCATTCAAATTCGTAAACACAAAAGAACAGATGGTGAAAAAAATGGAAAAATATGAGCAGGGTCTTAGTGAGCTGAGTGAGAACATGAAACACACAAATATACATGTTATGGGTATCCCAGAAGGAGAAGAGAGGGGAAAAGGGGAAGAAAGAGTAATAGAAGACATATTCACTGAAAATTTCCGAACTCTTATAAACGACAGAAAATTAGAGATTCGAGAAGTACAACGTACCCCAAATAGAATAGATCCCAATAGACCTATTCCAAGACACTTACTGGTCAGGTTGTCCAATGTCAAAGACAAAGAGAGGATTCTGAAAGCAGCAAGAGAAATGCAATCCATCACATACAAGGGAAGGTCAATAAGACTATGTACAGATTCTGCAGAAGCCGTGGAGGCAAGAAGACAGTGGCATGATATATTTAAGATACTGAAAGAGAAAAACTGCCAACCAAGAATTCTATACCCAGAAAAAATTTCCTTCAAAAATGAGGGAGAGATTAAAACATTTTCAGACAAACAGACACTGAGAGAGTTTGTGAATAAGAGACCAGCACTACAAGAAATACAAAAATGAGTGCTACAGGCTGATAGGAAAACACAGGAGAGAGAGAGATGGAGAAGAGTGCAGAAATGAAGATTATCAGGAAAGGTAAAAGGAGAGAGAGGAAAAATAAGATATGACATAATTCCAAAAAAACAAAATGGTAATAGAAAGTACTGCCCTTACAGTAATAACACTAAACATAAATGGATTAAACTCCCCAATAAAAAGACTCAGACTGGCAGAATGGATTAAAAAACAGGACCCATCTATATGCTGTCTACAAGAAACTCACTTTAGACACAAGGACAAACATAGACTGAAAGTGAAAGGTTGGAAAAAGATATTTCATGCAAACAACAACCAGAAAAAAGTGGGAGTAGCTATATTAATATCAGACAAATTAGACTTCAAAAGTAAAACAGTTAAAAGAGACAAAGAAGGACACTATATATTAATAAAAGGGTCAATTCATCAAGAAAACATAACAATCATAAATATTTATGCACCAAGCCAGAATGCCCCAAAATTCATGAGGCAAACACTGCGATCACTAAAAGGAGAAATAGATACCTCTACAATAATAGTTGGAGACTTCAATACACCATGCTCATCAATGGATAGAACATCTAGACAGAGGATCACTAAAGAAACAGAGATGTTGAATTGTATGATAAATGAACTAGACTTGACAGACATTTATAGAACACTACATCCAACAACAGCAGGATACACTTTTTTCTCAAGTGCTCATGGAACATTCTCTAGGATAGACCACATGCTGGGTCACAAAGCGAATCTCAACAAATTTAAAAATATTGATATTATACAGAACACTTTCTCAGACCATAATGGAATGAAGTTGGAAATAAATAAAAGGCAGAAGGTAGTAAAATTCACAAACATATGGAGGCTAAACAACACCCTCTTAGAAAACCAGTGGGTAAAGGAAGAAATTACAAGAGAAATTATTAATACTGTGAGGCAAATGACAATGAAAACACAACATATCAAAACTTATGGGATACAGCAAAGGCGGTGCTGAGAGGGAAATTTATTGCCCTAAATGCCTATATTAAAAGAGAAGAGAGAGCAAAAATTGAAGAGTTAACTGTTCACCTGGAGGAATTAGAGAAAGAACAGCAAACTGACCCCAAAGCAAGCAGAAGGGAAGAAATAACAAAGATTAGAGCAGACATAAATGCAACTGAGAACAGGAAAACAATAGAGAGAATCAACAAAACCAGAAGTTGGTTCTTTGAGAAAATCAATAAAATCGATGGATCACTGGCTAGGCTAACAAAAAAAACGAGAGGGCAGATGCAAATAAATGCAATCAGAAATGGGAAAGGAAATATAACTACCGATCCTGCAGAAATTAAGGAGATAATGAGAAGATGCTATGAGCAACCATATCCTAATAAACTAGACAACTTAGACAAAATGGACAACTTCCTAGAAAATAAACAACCAACATTAACTCAAGAAGAAATAGATGACCTCAACAAACCAATCACAAGTAAAGAGATTGAGTCAGTCATCAAAAAGCTGCCAAAAAGGAAAAGCCCAGGACAAGATGGTTTCACATGTGAATTCTACCAAGCATTCAAGAAAGAATTAGTACCAATCCTGCTCAATCTGTTCAAAAAACTGAAGAAGAGGGAAAGCTACCTAACTCTTTCTATGAAGCCAATATCACCCTAATACCAAAGCCAGACAAAGATACTACAAAAAAAGAAAATTATAGACCAATTTCTTTAATGAATATAGACGAAAAAATCCTCAACAAAATACTCGCAAATTGAATCCAGCAACACATTAAAAGAATTATACACCACGACCAGGTGGGATTTATTCTAGGTATGCAAGGCTGGTTCAACACAAGAAAATCAATTAATGTAATACACCACATCAATAAATCAAAGCAGAAGAACCACATGATCATCTCGATTGATGCAGAAAATGCATTTGACAAAATTCAACATCCTTTCCTGATGAAAACACTTCAAAGGATAGGAATAGAAGGGAATTTTTTCAATATGATAAAGGCAATATATGAAAACCCACAGCTAACATCACACTCAATGGGGAGAGACTGAAAGCTTTTCCTCTAAGATCAGGAACAAGACAGGGATGCCCACTATCACCATTGTTATTCAACATTGTGCTGGAAGTTCTAGCTAGAGCAATTAGGCAAGAAAAAGAAATAAAAGGCATCCAAATTGGAGAGGAAGAAGTAAAACTTTCACTATTTGCAGATGACATGATTCTATATGTAGGAAATCCAGAAAAATCTACAGCAAAGCTACTAGAACTAGTCAATGAATACAGCAAAGTAGCAGGCTACAAGATCAACACACAAAAATCTGTAGTGTTCCTATACACAAGTAATGTGCAACAAGAGGAAGAAATCAAGAAAAAAAATCCCATTTACAATAGCAACCAAAAGAATCAAATATTTAGGAATAAACTTAACCAAGGACACAAAAAACCTTTACATAGAAAACTATAAGAAACTGCTAAAAGAAATCGAACAAGACCTGAAAAAATGGAAGAACATACCATGTTCATGGATTGGAAGACTAAATATAGTTAAGATGGCAATTTTACCTAAACTGATTTACAGATTCAATGCAATACCAATTCAAATCCCAACAACTTACTTTACAGAAATAGAAAAAAACCAATAACTAAATTTATTTAGAAGGGTAAGGTGCCCTGAATAGCCAAAAAATATCTTGAGAAAGAGGAATGAAGTGGGAGGTCTCACACTACCTGACTCTGAAGCATATTACAAAGCTACAGTGCTCAAAACAGCATGGTACTGGCATAAGGACAGATATACTGACCAATGGAATCGAATCGAATGTTCAGAAGTAGACCCTCGCATCTATGGACAACTGATCTTTGATAAGACAGTGAAGCCAAAGCAACTGGAAAAGAGCAGCCTGTTCAATAAATGGTGTTTGGAGAACTGGATATCCATTTCCAAAAGAATGAAAGAGGATGCCTATCTCACACCTTATACAAAAATTAACTCAAAATGGATTAAAGACCTAAACATTAGCACCAAGACCATAAAACTCTTAGAAGAATATGTAAAGATCTTGTGATAGGAGGTGGTTTCTTAGACCTCACACCCAAGGCACGAGCAACCAAAGAACAAATAGACAAATGGGATCTCTTCAAAATTAAACACTTTTGTACATCAAAGGACTTTGTCAGAAAAGTGAAAAGGCAACCTACACAATGGGAGATGGTATTTGGAAACCATGTATCAGATAAGGGTTTAATATCCCAAATATATAAAGGAATCCTGCATCTCAATAACAGAAAGACAAACAATCCAATTAAAAAATGGGCAAAAGACATGGACAGACATTTTTCTGAAGAGGAAATACAAATGGCTCAAAAACATATGAAAAAATGCTCAATTTCACTGGTTATTAAGGAAATGCAAATCAAAACCAAAATGAGATATCATCTCACACCTACCAGAATGGCCATTATCCAAAAAACAGAAAATGACAAGTGCTGGAGAGGATGTGGAGAAAGAGACACACTTATTCATTGTTGATGGGAATGTAGAATGGTGCAACCACTCTGGAAGACAGTGTGGAGGTTCCTCAGGAAGCTAAATATAGATTTGCCGTATGACCCAGCTATTCCATTGCTAGCTATATACTCAGAGGAACTGAAACTTAAGACACAAACAGACATTTGTAAACTGATGTTTATTGCAGCATTATTCACAATTGCCAAGAGATGGAAAAGCCCAAATGTCCATCAATGGACGAGTAGATAAACAACCTGTGGTATATACACATGATGGACTATTATGCAGCTGTAAGACAGAACAAAGACATGGATCATATAATAATGTGGATGAAACTTGAAGACATTATGTTGAGTGACGTTAGCCAGAAACAAAAGGACAGATTCTGTATGGTGTCACTAATATGAACAGACATTAATGAACAAACTTTGGGAGTTAAAAGCTGACAACACAGGCGACCAGGAAATAGAAAGAGGGCAGAGACCAGCCATTTGATGCTGAAGGACTACAGAATGTTTAGGATTGATTGTGTAGATCCAGAAATAGATAGCATGATACTGTGTGATGGTAGCACAGTATTGTAAGTACACTGGACAAAGATGTCTGTGAGTAAAGCTGAAAGAGGTGGGATAGGAGAATGTATGACACCAGAGGTAAAGATAGATGATAAAGACTGGACTGTATAACTTGGCAAAAACTGGAGTGGCCAATGACTGTTACTAAATATACAAATACAAAAATGTTTTTGCATGTGGGAAAGCAAATGAATGTCAACCATGTAGAGAGTTGAAAAAGGGATGGTATTTGGGAAAAAACATAATCTAAGCAAACTGGAGTCTATGGTCAACAGTAACATTGTAATATACCTCCATTAAATGTAACAAAGGCAATATGCCAATGCTAAATGTATATGAGAGGGGGATATAGGGGAGGAATATGGGATTCTTGGTAGTGGTGTTATTTGCTGTCCTTACTATTATATTGTATTGTATGACATGTTATTTTTCTTTTTATCATTTTTTTCTATTATTGCTAAAAAAAACAATTTTTCTTGTAGTAATCAATATGTTCAAGTGCTGATTGTGGTGATAAATGTACAACTTTATGAGGATACCATGAACAACTGATTGTACACTGTGGATAAATGTATGGTATGTGAATATAACTCTATAAAATTGTAAGAAAATATATATATAGGAGTAAAAGTGTTGGAGAAAACATGGTGAGAGGGATGTACCTATCTACTGTTGATGAGCAGGTAGAATGGTATAGCCTTTCTGAAGGTCAGTGTGGTGGTTCCACAAAAAATGAAGTATGTGGGAACCATAAGGTCCTGCAACCTCATTATGGGGTATGTCATTTGAAGATCTGAGAGCAGAGACATGAATAGACATTTGCAAACTGGTGTTCATGGAGGCAGTAATCATGATTTGCAAAGGGTGGAGATGACCTAAGCGTACACTGACTGAAGAACGGAATGGTATACTGTGGTGTATGCATACAGTGGAACACTGAGCAACTACGAGAAGGAGTGAAGCTGTGAGACACACAACGAGGTGAATGGATCCTGAACACAGTATTTGAGTGAAGTACACCAGAAATAAAGGCAAACACTTTAATGCCTCACCAACATGGACTAACTACAATATGTAAACTCAGAATTTTATCTTAGAACATAGCCTAACGTGGACATAATTATTGTAATAGTCCCTAGATTGTAAGTTCTTACAGCAGTTAACTCTATTCCTGAATTGTAATGCCTATATCTAAACTTTGAGATGCTGATCCCTTAGTGTATAACCTGATCGGTCTCTGGAACAATGCGTATCTCTGAGACACCTAAAACTCAGAGCTAGAGCTCGGCAGATATGAATGTCAGTATTAGTGCATACAGCCACTGTTAAAAAAAAAAAAAAAAAGCTGAAAAAGGGCCCAGATTTCAATTAGTGATATGAATGAAGCAGGTCTGGTTAAGACCAGGGCAAACCGGGCCAAAGGGTAAAGGTTGAAACTGACTGTGTTTTAAAACTTCAACTTCCATATGAGACCAAGGGAAGAGATGTCTATTTGGTACAGGATCTATATTTTCTAAACAGTACAACTCTACAGTCAGTTTGTTCAAACACCACAATTACATGGAACTTTGAATAGGAAGTGAGATATGGTAGGTTAGTATAGGCGAGAGTGAAACAGTGACACATTCCGAAGTAATTTGGGCAGATAATAAAGAATATATTTACAGCCTCACCACCCCCCCACCCCAGCCCCAAGGAGCTGGGGGAAGGTGCAGAAGTGTTGGACTTCCTCACCTGGACTGGTGTTGATGTTGTCACAAACATTGGGACTGGTGGTTTGATGTGCTGAGCCCTCGATCATGGGACTTGCCCTTATGAAGCTCGTTACTGCAAAGGAGAGGCTAAACTTGCATATAATTTTGCCCAAGAGTCTCCCCCTGAGTACCTCTTTGTTGCTCAGATGTGGCCCTCTGTCTCTCTAACTGAGCCACCTCGACAGGTGAACTCACTGCCCTCCCCACTACGTGGGACCCGACTCCCAGGGGTGTAAATCTCCCTGGCAATGCAGGATATGACTCCCGGGGATGAATCTGGACCCGGCATCGTGGGACTGAGAGTATCTTCTTGAACACAAGGGGGATGCAAAATGAGAAGAAATAGTTTCAGTGGCTGAGAGATTTCAAATGGAGTCAAGAGGTCACTCTGGTGGACATTCTTATGCACTATATAGATAACACCTCTTAGGTTTTAATGTATTAGAATAGCTAGAAGTAAATACCTGAAACTACCAAACTCCAACCCAGCAGTCTGGACTCCTGAAGACAATTATATAATAATGTAGATTACAAGGGGTGACAGTGTCATTGTGAAAACCTTGTGGATCACACTTCCTTTATCTAGTGTATGGATGGATGAGTAGAAAAATGGGGATAAAAACTAAATGACAAATAGGGTGGGATGGGGGGATGGTTTGGGTGTTCTTTTTTCATTTGTATTTTTTACTCTTATTCTGAGTCTTTCTGATGTAAGGAAAATGTTCAGAAACAGATTGTGGTGATGAACGCATAACTATATGATCATACTGTGAACAGTTGATTGTATACCATGGATGATTGTATGGTATGTGAATATATTTCAATAAAACTGAGCTTAAAGAAAAACAAAACAAAACTGAATAGTAGACAGTTGTTCAAAAAAATTTAGAAAAGTATATGTATAATTTACTCTTTCCTAAAATTCTATGTGACTATCCACCTTGAGGTCTTCCCTGTTTCTGTTTTTATTATTTGTCTGCCTTTCTTTTTCAATCTCACTTTGTCTTACCCTCCTATCATGTTTTACTTCTAAATTTTCCTCTTTTAATTTAAGACCTAAAAATTCCCAGAAAGGCAATAGCTACAGAGAGTTTATAATAACATTAATTTTTAAATTTACTTAGGGTCTATGAAGAAAACACTTAATACAAAATGGTCTTGGCAAATGGGAAAATACTATAATAAAGAAAGAAGCAGGAGTTTGGGAAAGCTAGTCAGGAAGGTCAAGTAAGAAGAGAAAGCCTATATTATGTTGATTCACATATTTTGGGGGACATCAATAAGTTAATGTCACAGAAACTAGATAAAGCCTAATATCATTAATATATAACCTTCATATTTTAATGAAACTAAAGAGACAAAAACCTTTTGGATCTGCCCAGTTCCTTCCTTTCTGCCAACTGTAAATTAATAACTCTTCAGAACCAAAATAGCTTTTCATGGTCACCTATATGCAGAATGGGTTTCTGGTTGTTCCTTTTGTTTTTTTTGTTGTTTTAACTAGTTTCTTAAATTATTTTTCACATTCCTTTGTTTGGAAACCAGACCTACTGATGTGTAAAATTTAGGTAAATACTCCAAATACAATCCTGAATATACTGATGGGATCAAAAGATGAGGTCATTTCTCAGAACACATTATTATCAGAAATCTCTCTTTCTCATCTTTTTGTTACAGAGACAATGGGTGGAGATCAGAATTGGACAGATACTAGAAAAAGTGTAATAATGTGGCTTAGAAAATATTTCTGAACATATTTTTCTAAGCCAGGTTTGAATTGAGGCACTATCTTGTATCATGGTAGACTGAACATCTCATGATAAATAAAAACTTCAGAAACTGACTCTATTTCCTAAGTTCCAGGGATCCCAAAGGGCTACAAACAATAAAAATAAAAAGGTAGAAGGTTCCTAGTGACAGTAATACAAATTTTTCCTTTGCATCTCTCTCCTTCGTGTGACCAGAAATGAAGATAAAACATTTGTATGCATCCTTAAAGTTACACTCTCGAATCAAATAGCCAGGCTTGTCAAAAAACATTACTGTTTTGGAAAATTTTAATTTATAGCAGTGACAATTCCATGGTTAATTCTGCTTCCCTCAGCAATAAAGATTTTTCTTTTCCTTTCCCTGTTTTATTTCTCTTGGGATATGCAATTTTTTAACAAACTCATAGTTTTCCCAGTAAGCCGGCTTATCTGGTCAACTAGGTCAGTTTCCAGAATAGCCGTAATTTGTGACTTTTTACTACTCTTACTTCTGGGTGTCTTTCGGTATTTTTCTACCAGAAGAATCTGAAAATTGAAAATGACTGAGAATTTTAAATTAATGTTTTTGTCCAAGTAAGTGGTGGTGGTGGTGGTTAAAAATAATCTTGGCCTTGAGGAACTGACAGTTTGCTGATTAAATGCTCTGCCCAATAGCATAACAGGCAACTTCACACAGAAAACATAAAGAGTTACGTAGAAGATACACATTCCTAAATTCATAGCAATTGGGGGAAAATTCGTTTGTTACAACTATGATAAAGAGATTTTTTTTATTTTATTGAGATATATTCACATACCATGCAGTCATACAAAACAAGCATACATTCAATTGTTTACAGTACCATTATATATAGTTGTGCATTCATCACCAAAATTAATTTTTGACATTTTCATTACCACACACACAAAAATAATAATAATAAAAATTAAAGTGAAAAAGAGCAATTAAAGTAAAAAAGAACACTAGGTGCCTTTTTTTTTTTTTTTTCCTTCTCCCGTTTTTCTACTCATCCATCCATAAACTAGACAAAGGGGAGTGTGGTCCATATGGCTTTCCCAATCACATTGTCACCCCTCATAAGCTACATTTTTATACAATCGTCTCCCAGATTCATGGGTTCTGGGTTGTAGTTTGATTGTTTCAGGTACTTAGATAAAGAGATATTTTAAATCTGAAGTATATCAATGAATATTGCATCAATGGCAGAGATTAAGTTTTTAAAAATAGATCTATTTTTTGTAAATACTTTTCTAAAACACAGACGAATTATTAAAGGATAAGTCATCATGACACACTAATCCTAATATAAATAAGCAAGGAAGATTCAATATTAGGAAATACTAATCCTTAAAATGGTTTATAAGGTTTTAAACCATTAAACTGGTTTACATTTAATTGGCTGCATTATAAGAACTAATTTGCATTTACATGACCTGCATTCCCTCATTGTCTCCCCAAGCTTGTCTTCTTCTAGTTTCCTCCCCTCCAACTCCCCTCCATCCATAGTGGCCTACTTCCCATCCCCTGAACATCCCAGGTACACTCCCTCCTACTCCCTCCTCAAGGCCTTTGTACTGGCTATTCCCTTTCCCGGGAAATCTCTTTCCCCAGCTTCCTCCTTCATCTGCGTCAAGTCTTTACTCAATCTCACCTTTTCATTGAGGGTTATCTAGATGTCTGATTATACTAGTGCTATTTAAGTTTGTACTGGATGTTCTTGTCAACACAATGTGGTGAGAAAAAGTAATGAAAGATATAATTATCCAAAATGCAAAGACACAATTCTCTCTTTCCTGTTTGGGCAGGCGCTATTATTGTATACTTAATAAAAATTACAAAAAGATAAAAAGAACATCTACTGGGAAATTGTTAGAAATAAAAAGGAATTCAGGAAAGAGACTGGCAAAATAAATACCAAAAATGAAGTAACTCTTCTATCTATCAACAATAAATAGACAAAAACATGGAAAATATCCCATTCATGACAGCAAAAACAAAAACAAACAAAAACACAAATAACCTTAACAAGAAACACCTGGGACCTATAAGAAAAAACTTCTGAGGAATGTAAAAGACCACCTGACTAACTAAAATATACTGTGTTCATGTATGTGAAGATTCAGAGTTATAAATACATTAATTCTTCCCAGATTACCATATGAATTTAATGTAACCTCAATTAAACACCAATAGTTTTGTTTCAGGTTTTGTGTGTTTGTTTGGAATTTGAGAAAATGGTTTTCAAAGCTATCTAGAAAAACAAAAATCTGTAAAAAGAATCAGTAAAGTTTTGTAAAAGAAACTGCCCTCACAGAGAGTCAAAGATACTTTAAATCTAATGTGATTAAGTCAGTATCATACTGGTGCCAAAACAAACAGATTAACAGAATAATATGGAAAATCTATAAACAGACACAAATATATATAAGCATTGGTATATCATAAAAGTGGTGCTTGAAATCAATGGGAAATGTGTGGATTACCCAGGGGACAACTGGGTAGTTATTTTTATTTAAAATAGTAAAGAAAAAAATAAAATACCATAAAAGTACTAGAAAAAGATACTATCAAAAGTCTTGCAGTGAGAAAGCTTTTACAAACCTGGAATGAATCTCAGAAAAAAAAATAAAAGGATTAAAAATTCCAGCAACACAGAAAATCTAAACTTTAACTAGAAAAACATATCTCATCAAGTCAAGCTACAAATAATACAATTTGCAAAAAATGACAAAGAATAATATCTATAACAAATGAAAATCTAGAAGTCAATAAGAAAAAAGAAAGGATATGATAGGTAACTCATAAAATAAATATGAACAATTATGTACAAGGAAAAATATGAGTAACAAAAGAATTCAAATGAAAAGTATCAAAATGCCATTTTTCTTATATTTGCAAAAAAATGTTGGTAATTTCTAGCATACAAGTTGGTGAAAAATTGTTGCAACATACACTTGAACCTTGTCTGGAGGACAATTTGGAAGTGATCAAAAGCCTTAAAAAGTACCCAATGATACAGCAATTTCATTTCTAAGACTTAATCCTAAGAAAACAGGGTAAGTATAAAAAGATGTATGTACAAGACTGTCATCACAGTGATGTTAATACTAGTAACTTATTAATAGTAATAGTAATTACTTAATAGGAAATTAGTGTTTCTAAAATATGGTAATCCATTCAATGAAATACAATGCAACCATTAAAAAGTGCTTATTTAGACCTATATCTACCGAAAACACAGCAGGATATAGTAGATGGAAAAAAGATATTTAAGGAAAAATAAATACATGCATTTAAAAAAATTCCAAAAGAAATCACATGAAATATAAACTGCATACTAGAATTATGATTGATTTTCACTTTCTGTCTTTTGCCTAGCTGTTTCTGGAATATTTTGCAATAAACGTACTACTTTTATGAAGAGTTAAACAATAAAATTATTTCAATTTAAAAAAAAAAAAATTCTGCGTGTTCACCAAAAATAATGGCAGAGAGCCCTCAGAATTTCCTGTGAATATAATCTACTATTCCCACTGGAGCATAAGCAAGCATTCCTTATAAAGATGGAAGGGAACACAGGTTCATAATAAAGAGAAAAGACCATTCTAGAGTAACCAGATGATCTATTTTGCCATGTGGTGGTTACATATCTCCCCCTTCCATCTTTTTTTTCCTGTTATAAGGGGGAGTTGATTAGAATTTTAACAGGAGAACTGAACTTCTTTGAAGACATGGACGTTGTCTGAATCAAAGAATCTGTGGTACACAGCCTTTTCAACTTACATGAATATTAATTCAGGCAATAACAATTCATAAGACCGTATAAGCACCAAAGGCTTATGAGATAACCCCTACACTCCAAAACTGTCCCTCCCCTTTCCTCAAATAAATCTCCTATCCCAGAGAGCTGCTGATCTCACCTAGATATTAATCTGATTAGAATGGCAATAATGTACAAATGCTGACAGGCCAAGAACATTTTGTAATGATACTTCTTAAACTGAAAGAGTCTCATTGGGGATGGGGAGATACTTTGAAATTAGGTAACTCTGCTGCTGTTTGACAACTCAGGTGTCAATACTTTACCTTACCTATCACCATGTCTGCCAAGATATAAAACAATGGAAGTGGTGGATGCTAAATGTAGCAGTTTTTCATGTACTCTTTTAAATGGAAGAACTACAACACGTCAAGTCTTTTAAATATACATTTTCCTTTTCATAATAAGAAAACTTGGCACATGAGCAAGAAAAGATCATACCTCAGTTAAGTAAAGCTGTACTCCAAGAAGAAACTGGGTTGGGGCTACTCACATCAATTTGTCAACTTGCTTTACCTCTAAGAAGACAGTTCATTCTCCAAGTACTCGAGAAAACAACAATTTATATATTGTTATCTGTTGGCAAACTGCCAGTCTGAACAGATATCACAGAATATCAACATGGACCCTATGAAAAATATACTGTAACAGAAGAGAAAAAGAGAATTGCCTTAGATATTACAGAGAAGGTCACTGTATACCTGCATAATATATTACTACAGGATTCAAAACATTTTTTGTTTATCAACTATTTGATGTCCTCAAGAGGATGCAAAAAAAAGACACGTCCACTAAAAAAGAAAAAACAAGAGAATGAGAGAACAAGATATACATTAAGATAAAAAGACAGAACATTAAGGAAATATAATTTTTAAGAAGTAGAAAAAGGAAACCCAGAGTTAAAATTTGCAGAGAGTATTAAACAGTAGATCTAACACTGCAAAAGATGGAATCAGTGACGTAAAGTATAAAAAGTTCTCCTTGACTGTGGGGGGTAATAGCAATTAAATAACAGGAAAACAGAGAACAGAGAGCAATGATCTAAGCTATAAAAATTAGGGGTTCTTGAGAAAGAAACCAGAATGTAACAGCTGAGGCTGAAGTGGGAGGCTTGCCCTTGTTCAAGACAAAATTAATAGATATATCTGTAATAGATATCTACAGATTTGGAATTATATAGATAAAACCAACTTCTATAAGCAATAAAGGAAGAAAAATAAAATAGGTAACCTAAACAAGATTTTAAAACCCTATGCTGATCTCAATACTTCTCTAATAGATTTATGAAATTTTCTAAAAACAGGTTTCACTCAAGTATTCTGTATACAGATTAGTTGTCATTCAAATGTGAAGCCAACAGAAAGACATTTTCAGACATTAAGGGCTTAGAAAATATACCAGTCATGTATTCTTCCTGAAAATTACTTGAAGGATTACACAGATTACAGAAAGATAAAATTTGTCTTTTATAAATATATATTAAATATTTTATATACATATAAATATAAAAATTAAAAACTCAGGAATGAGGAAGTTGAGGCATTAAAAAATTATATAGTGGAAAATTTTGGTTAATATGGTGGTTTAAGCAAATGTGGGAAGGATCCACTTTCTATACCAAATATAGACAAGCGCTGGATAAAATATAACTATATTTAAAATGTCATATACATAGCTAAGCTGAAAGCAAGAGAGGTAAATCTTCATGCCAGAAATAACAAGAGAACTCACATTAAGAATGATGTGCTAGAATTCAAGCCCACAGGGTTATCTTAAGATTGGATGCAAGCATTAGGGTCTAGGATTTTATTTTGACCAAAAGTCAAGGACAAAGGGAACTGGAACTGGGCTCACTGCATGTCAGGAATTGAGAAGTGTCTATGCCAGCTATGAAAGAGAGTAGCATAACTCCACCCTCTAGCTTAGAGATACAGCATATAAGTGAGCTGCCTTCCATTGAGCCATGAGTGGAACAGGAGTCATACCTGAGAAACTCAATTCCCCATCCTGAACTGATCATGGATATGAGGTTCAAACTTTTCTTATCCATGCAGTACATAAATCCTGAGCTCAGAAATTAAAATATAACCTGTGGGGAGCCGCTTTCCGGGTTAGGGCCTAGTGGACACGCCGCGACCTGCTCCAGAGTAGCCCCCGCCCATCGTTTGAGCCAAGATGGCGCCCGTATCCTGCTTCCGCATATGACGCATGAGGCAGCGGTTGCTGCTAGCCTATTGTACACGCTTGCGTACTGCCAGCACATTGGTTGTAACTATTGTATATAAGAAATTACCCGGGCTAGCCTCGGGGAGACAGCCCACAGGGAGCCGTGCCTGACGGCCGCATAGAGGTTGTTCTCCCACGGGGTATAGGGCCTCGTGTGGAATATGTAACAGAGAAAATTTTCTTCCTGGCTCCAGTAAAAGGCTTGCATTCACTGCCATTGCGTACCTCAAGTGTCAGTTTGTCTGCGTCTCTCCCTCTTTCCCTCTGTTCTCCTTGCCGGCCGAGGACAGGACGCGCGGGACCGAGCGAGAAGGCGCCGGACAAGTGGTGGCCCGTACGGGGATCGAACCCGCGACCTTGGCGTTATCAGCACCAAGCTCTAACCAACTGAGCTAACCGTACGGGGCAACATACCTTTCGCCTCGCTCCTTTTTCACTGCAGCGGACCCGGGTTAGGGCCTAGTGGACACGCCGCGACCTGCTCCAGAGTAGCCCCCCGCCCATCGTTTGAGCCAAGATGGCGCCCGTATCCTGCTTCCGCATATGACGCATGAGGCAGCGGTTGCTGCTAGCCTATTGTACACGCTTGCGTACTGCCAGCACATTGGTTGTAACTATTGTATATAAGAAATTACCCGGGCTAGCCTCGGGGAGACAGCCCACAGGGAGCCGTGCCTGACGGCCGCATAGAGGTTGTTCTCCCACGGGGTATAGGGCCTCGTGTGGAATATGTAACAGAGAAAATTTTCTTCCTGGCTCCAGTAAAAGGCTTGCATTCACTGCCATTGCGTACCTCAAGTGTCAGTTTGTCTGCGTCTCTCCCTCTTTCCCTCTGTTCTCCTTGCCGGCCGAGGACAGGACGCGCGGGACCGAGCGAGAAGGCGCCGGACAATAACCTGGTCCTGAAAAAGTAAAACCTGCAAGACTCTGGCAGCAGGGGTAAAACAACTTCTTAGGAACACCCTTGTTATTAAGGGAATATGTGGGACTTCCAGGAAGGTTAACCCCTACTAAAGATGAGCTCGTAACTTTTAAGCTCAGGAGAAGATTCATCACCACATAAGAAAGTCATTAGATGAAATGTACAGAATTCAGCAACAGGGAAAACACGGAATTCTATGAGAAAATTTTTAATCCAATTATTCACTTAATGTTCATTTAATACCTACTGAGTACTCCACCTGCAGCCCCGGGAATGGACAGGACCACTGTATTCTGGAGCAGACTCCCTGCCAAACTGCACAGGGTACAACCCCCACCCACAGAGCTGGTGGTCACCAGTGCACACGAAAAATTGGTGCACTGATTGCACCTCCACATGGTTTGGACCCCCACTAAGTACACAGACAAAGTTGAGGAGAATTGGCTTGAGGGTAAGAGGTGGATCAGGAGCGCCATCTGCTGGTAGGTCAGGGAAAGTGCACTCCAACAAGCTGTAGCTCTGTCAAATTACAGATAAATGTTCAAATAAGTCTGCATATACTAAAAGAACCCTATCAAGATAAGCAAATGCCAAGAGGCCAAAAACAACAGAAAATTATAAAGCATATGAAGAAACCAGAAGATATGGACAACCCAAATGTCCAAATTAAAAAGCCAGAGGAGAGACAGAACTTGGAGCAATTAATCAGAGAAGTACATGCAAATATCAGTATCATTGCTCAGGATACAAAGACATGAAGAAGACCCTAGAAGAGCATAAAAAAGAATTTGCAAGTGTAAATTTAAAAAAAATAGCAGATCTTATGGAAATAAAAGATACTATTGATCAAATTAAAAAGATTCATTTCTACCAGATTTGAAAAGGTAGAGGAATGAATTAGCAAGAGCACAAAAGAATGAATGGTGAAAAATATCCAAAAATTTGAAACGGATCTCAGGGAAATGATAGATGACATGAAGCACACAAATATAAGAATCATTGCTGTTCCAGAAGGGGAAGAGAGGAGTAGAGGGATTAAAGAAATTGTTGGGGAAAATTTCCCAATCCTTCTAAATGACATAAATACACAAATAAAAGATGCCCAACAAACTCCAAATAGAATAAATCCAAAAAACCAACTCCAAGACATACTCTGAACAGATTGTCAAATGCTGAAAAGGAGAAAGTTCTGAAAGCTACAATAAAGAAGTGATTCATCACATACAAGGGAAACAACATAAGACTAAGCACCATAGAGGCTAGAAGTGGGCACCATAGAGGCTAGAAGGCAATGGTATGACATATTTAAAATTCTGAAAGTGAAAAATTGCCAGCCAAGAATTCTTTATCCAGCAAAGCTCTCCTTCAAAATTGAGACATTAAAATTTTCACAAACAAATGCTGACAAAATTTTTTAACAAGAGACCTGACCTACAGGAAATACTAAAGGGAGCCCTACTGGCTGAGAAAAAAAGAAAGAAGTGAGAGGTCTGGAGAAGAGCACAGAACTGAAGAGTTTTAGTAAGAGTACCTTAAAGAAAATAAACAGAGAGAGGGGAAAAAATACATCTGACAAATAAAAACCAAAGGATAAGACGGTTGACTCAAGAAATGCCTTCACAGTAATAACATTGAATGTGAATGGATTAAACTTGCCAGTTAAAATATACAGAAAGGCAGAATGGATTAAAAGATATGAATCATCAATATGTTGTTTACAAGAGAGTCATCTTAGACCCAGCAACACAAAGAAATTGAAAGTGAAAGGATGGAAAAAAATAATCCAAGTAAGCTACAGGCAAAAGAAAGCATGGGTAGCAATACTAATTTCAGATAAAAGAGACTTTAAATGTAAGGTTGTCATAAGAGACAAAGAAAGACACTATATACTAATTAAAGGGAAATTCACCAAGAAGAAATAACAATCATAAATGTTTATGCACCCAATCAAGGGGTTCCTAAGTACATGAGAAAAATATTGGCAAAACTGAAGGAAGCAATAGATGTTTCCATAATAATTGTGGGAAACTTCAATACATCACTCTCTTCTATAGTTAGATAAACAAGACAGAGGACCAATAAGGAAATTGAGAACCTAAACAATGTGATAAACGAATTAGACTTAACAGATGTACATAGAGCATTTCATCTCAAATTACCAGGATATACATTCTTCTCTAGTGCATGGAACTTTCTCCAGGATAGATCACATGCTGGGGCATAAAACAAGCCTCCATAAATTTAAAAGGATTGAAACTATTCAAAGCATATTCTCTGACCACAACAGAATGCAACAAGAAGTCAATAACCATCAAAGATCTAGAGCATTCACAAATATCTGGAGGTTAAAAACAACTCCTAAACAATTAGTGGGTAAAAGAATAAATTTCAAGAGAAACTGCTAAATATCTAGAGATGAATGAAAACAAGAACACAACATATCAAAACTCATGGGATGAAGCAAAAGTGGTACTGAGGGGGAAATTTACAGCTCTAAATGCATACTTTAAAAAGGAAGAAAGAGCCAAAAGCAAAGAACTAATGGAACAACTGAAGAAGCTAGGAAATGATCTGCAAACTACTCCTAAAGCAAGGAGAAGAAAAGAAATAACAAGAATTAAAGCAGAAATAAATGATATGGAGAACAAAAAAAAATAGAATAAATGAAACCAAAAGTTGGTTCTTTGAGAAGATCAACAAGAGTGACAAACCCTTAGCTAGACTGACAAAGGAAGAAAGAGAGAAGACCCAACTAAGCAAAATAATAAGTAAGGGGGGAAATTACCATGGATCCTGAAGATATTTTTAAAAAATCATAAGAGGATACTATGAACAACTGTACAACAACAAACTAGATAATTTAGAGGAAATAATAATTTCCTGGAAACACATGAACAACCTAGACTGACCAGAGAAGAAACAGAAGACTTCAACAAACCAATCACAAGCAAAGAGATCCCATCAGTCATCAAAAAGCTTCCTACAAATAAAAGCCAAGGGCCAAGATTCACAGAGGAATTCTACCAAATTTCCAAAATGAACTGACACCAATCCTACTGAAACACTTTCAAAAAAACTGAAGAAAATGGAACACTACCTAACTCATTTTATAAAGCCAACATCACTCTAATACCAAAACCAGATCAAGATGCCACAGGAAAGGAAAACTACAGGCCAATCTCTCTAATGAATATAGATGCAAAAATCCTCAACAAAATACTTGCAAATCAAATCCAAACACACATTAAAAAAGTCATACACCCAAATGGAGTCGAGAGGTCACTCTGGTGGACATTCTTATGCACTATATAGATAACACCTCTTAGGCTTTAATGTATTGGAATAGCTAGAAGTAAATACCTGAAACTACCAAACTCCAACCCAGCAGTCTGGACTCCTGAAGACAATTATATAATAATGTAGATTACAAGGGGTGACAGTGTGATTGTGAAGACCTTGTGGATCACACCCCCTTTATCTAGTGTATGGATGAGTGGAGGAATGGGGATAAAAACTAAAGGACAAATGGGGTGGGATGGGGGGATGATTTGGGTGTTCTTTTTTCACTTTTATTTTTTATTCTTGTTCTGGTTCTTTCTGATGTAAGGAAAATGTTCAGAGATAGATTGTGGTGATGAACGCATAACTAGTTATCATACTGTGGACAGTGGATTGTATATCATGGATGATTGTATGATGTGTGAATGTATTTCAATAAAACTGAATTTAATAAAAAAAAAAAAAAGTCATACACCATGACCAAGTGGGGTTCATTCCAGGCATGCAAGGATGGTTCAACATAAGAAAATCAATCAATGTAACACAACACATTAACAAATCCAAAGGGAGAAATCAAATGACCATCTCAACAGATGCTGAAAAAGCATTCAACAAAATTCAGCATTCTTTTTTGACAAAAACACTTCAAAAGGTAGGAATTGAAGGAAACTTCCTCAATATGATAAAGGGCATATATGAAAAACCCATGGCCAGCATAGTACTCAATGGTTAGAGACTGAAAGCCATCCCTCTATGATCAGGAATGAGACAAGGATGCCCGCTGTCACCACTATTATTAAACATTTTGCTAGAGGTTCTAGCCAGAGCAATCCAGCAAGACAAAGAAATAAAAGGCATCCAAATTTGAAAGGAAGAAGTAAAACTGTCATTATTTGCAGATGATATGATCTTATATTTGAAAAACCCTGAGAAATCAATGACACAGCTACTTGAGCTAATAAACAAATTAAACAAAGTGGCAGGATACAAGATTAATGCACATAAGTCAGTAATGTTCCTATACACTAGAAATGACTTAACCGAAGAGACACTCAAAAAAAAAGATTCCATTCTCAATAGCAACTAAAAAAATCAAGTACCTACGAATAAACTTAACCAAGGATGTAAAAGACCTCTACACAGAAAATTACATAACTTTAATAAAAGAAACAAAAAGGGACCGGAAGAGATGGAGAGCTACTCCATGTTCATGGATAGGAATGTTAAACATTGTTAAGATGTCAATCCTACCCAAACTGATCTACAGATTCAATGCAACTCCAATCAAAATTCCAACAATCTACTTTGCAGACTTGGAAGAGCTGGTTTATAGAATTTATTTGGAAGGGAAAGATGGCTTGAATTGCTACAAACATTCTAAAAAAGGAAAACAAAGTGGGAGGACTTACATTTCATGACTTTGAAGCTTACTATAAAGCCACAGTAGTCAAAACAGCATTGTATTGGCCCAAAGACAGACATACTCATCAGTAGAGTCAAATTGAGAATTTGGAGATAGACCCCCAGATCTACAGTCAACTGATTTTTGATAAGGCCCCAAAATCCACTAATATTCTCTTCAACAGATGGAGCTGGGAGAAGTGGATAGCCATATCCAAAATAATGAAAGAGGACCCCTACCTTACACCCTATACAAAATCAACTCTAAGTGTATCAAAGACCTCAATATAAGAGACAGTACCATAAAACTTCTAGAAGATAATGTAGGGAAACATCTTCAAGACCTAGTATTAGACCTTACACTCAAAGCACAAGCAACAAAAGAAAAAATAGATAAATTGGAACTCCTCAAAATTAAAAGCTTCTATACCTCAAAGAAAATTGTCAAAAGGTAAAGAGGCAGCTAAATTAATGGGAGAAAATATTTGGAAACCATGTATCTGATAAGAGACTGATATCTTGCATATATAAAGAAATCCTACAACTCAACAACAACAGTACAAACAGTCCAATTATAAAATGGGCAAATGATATGAAAAGACATTTCTCTGAAAAAGGAAATACAAATGGCTAAAAAACACATGAAAAAACATTCACCTTCATTGGCTATTAGGGAGATGCAAATCAAGACCACAATGAGATATCTCACACCAATAAGAATGGCTGCCATCGACTGATCTTTCATAAGGCCCCCAAAGTCACTGAACTGGGTCATAATGGTCTTTTCAACAAATGGAGCTGGGAGAGTTGGATATCCATATCCAAAAGAATGAAAGAGGACCCCTACCTCACACCCTACACAAAAATTAACTCAAAATGGATCAAAGATCTCAATATAAAAGAAAGCACCATAAAACTCCTAGAAGATAATGTAGGGAAACATCTTCAAGACTTTGTATTAGGTGGTCACTTCCTAGACTTTACACCCAAAGCACAAGCAACAAAAGAAAAAATAGATAAATTGGAACTTCTCAAGCTTAGAACTTTCTGTACCTCAAAGGAATTTGTCAAAAATGTAAAGAGGCAGCCAACTCAATGGGAAAAAATTTTTGGAAACCATGTATCTGACAAAAGACTGATATCTTGCATATATAAAGAAATCCTAAAACTCAATGACAATAGTACAGACAGCCCAATTATAAATGGCCAAAATATATTGAAGAGGAAATACAAATGGCCAAGAAACACATGAAAAAATGCTCAGCTTCACTAGCTATTAGAGAGATGAAAATTAAGACAACAATGAGGTACCATCTGACACCAATTAGAATGGCTGCCATTAAACAAACAGGAAACTACAAATGCTGGAGAGGATGTGGAGAAATTGGAACTCATTCATTGTTGGTGAGACTGTATAATGGTTGAGCCAATCTGGAAGTCAGTCTGGCACTTCCTTAGAAAACTAGATATAGAGTTACCCTTCAATCCAGCAATTGCACTTCCCGGTATATACCTGGAAGATCTGGAAGATCTTCAAGCAGTAACACGAACAGATATCTGCATGCTAATGTTCATAGCAGCATTACTCACAATTGCCAAGAGATGGAAACACCAAATGTCCTTCAACAGATGAGTGGATAAATAAAATGTGGTATATACACACGATGGAATACTATGCGGCTGTAAGAAGGAACGATGTCGTGAAACATATGACAACGTGGATCAACCCTGAAGACATAATTCTGAGTGAAAGAAGCCAGGCACAAAAAGAGAAATATTATATGCTACCACTAATGTAAACATTGAAAAATGTAAAACAAATGGTTTATAATGTAGGATGTAGGGGAACTAGCAACAGAAAGCAATTAAGGAAGGGGGAATGATAACCTAGTAAGAACAGATAAGCTATCATGGGTAAATTTAACGTTCTGGGAATGCCCAGGAATGGCTATGGTCTGTTAATTTCTGATGGGTATAGTGGGAACAAGTTCACAGAAATGTTGCTATATTAGGTTACTTTCTTGGGGTACAGTAGGAACATGTTGGAAGTAAAGTAGTTATCTTAGGTTAGTTGTCTTTTTCTTACTCCCTTGTTATGGTCTCTTTGAAATGTTCTTTTACTGTATGTTTTTTTTAATTTTTAAAATTTTTTATACAGTTGGTTTAAAAAAAAAAAAAACAAGGAAAAAATATGCAGAGCCCCCTTCAGAAGCTGGTGGAGTATGCAGGGGTAATGGCCTGCCTCATCTCGATGGTTGCTGATGTGCTCACAGACATAGGGGACTGGTGGTTTGATGGGTTGAACCCTCTACCACAGGACTTGCCCTTGGGAAGACTGTTGCTGCAAAGAAGAGGCTAGGCCTCCCTATAATTGTGCCTAAGAGCATCCTCCCGAATGCCTCTTTGTTGCTCAGATGTGGCCCTCTCTCTCTAGCAAAGCCAACTTGGCAGGTAAAATCACTGCCCTCCCCCCTACGTGAGATCTGACACCCGGGGGAGTGAATCTCCCTGGCAACGTGGAATATGACTCCTGGGGAGGAATGTAGACCCAGCATCGTGGGATGGAGAACATCTTCTTGACCAAAAGGGGGAAATGAAAGGAAATGAAATAAGCTTCAGTGGCAGAGAGATTCCAAAACGAGCCAAGAGGTCACTCTGGTGGGCACTCTTATGCACAATATAGACAACCTTTTTTAGGTTCTAATGAATTGCAGTAGCTGGTGGTAGATACCTGAAACTATCAAACTACAACCCAGAACCCATGAATCTTGAAGACAATTGTATAAAAATGTAGCTTATGAGGAGTGACAATGGGATTGGGAAAGCCGTAAGGACCACACTCCCCTTTGTCTAGTTTATGGATGGGTGAGTAGAAAAATGGAGGAAGGAAACAAACAAACAAACAAACAGACAAAGGCACCCAGTGTTCTTTTTTAATTGCTCTTTTTCACTTTAATTATTATTCTTATTATTTTTGTGTGTGTGGTAATGAAGGTGTCAGGGATTGACTTTGGTGATGAATGTACAACTATGTAATGGTACTGTGAACAACTGAATGTATGATTTGTTTTGTATGACTGTGTGGTATGTGAATATAGCTCAAAAAAATGAATAAAAATAAAAGAACGGCTGCCATTAAACAAACAGGAAACTACAAATCCTAGTGGAGAAACTGGAACTCTTATTCATTGCTGGTAGAACTGTAATAGCACAGCCACTCTGAAAGTTAGTCTGGCACTTCCTCAGAAAACTAGATATAGAGTTACCCTACAATCCAGCAATTGCACTTCTCAATATATACCCAGAAGAACTGAAAAGCACTGACACAAATGGATGTTTGCTCACCAATGTTCACAGCAGCATTGTTCACAATTGCCAAGGGATGGCAACAACCCAAATGTCCTCCAACAGATGAGTGGGTAAATAAAATGTGGTATATACACATGATGGAATACTACGCAGCACTAAGAAACAAAAAGGTCATGAAACATATGACAACATGGGTGAACCTTGAAGACATAATGCTGAATGAAGTAAGTCAGACTCAAAAGGAGAGATATTGTATGCTACCCACTGATGTGAACTCTCTGAAAAATGTAAAATAAGTGTCTTATATTATAGAATATAGGGGACCTAGAGATAGTCAGAAGCTAATGAAGGGGGAATGATAATCTAATATGTACAGATATGATGAGAGTGATCTTAACAGTATGGGAATGGTCAAGTGTGACTGTGGCTCGTTAATGAGATTATAAGTATCAGTGATGCATTGAAGGTGAACATGTTCATAAATGGTTGTTTAAAGGCATGTAACCCTTTGTAAATGGTTGTTTAAAGGCATGTAACCCACAGAGTAGCACCACAAACTTAAATAAGCATTAGCATGATACACTTATAAGGTATGACACTGGTGCAGAGGGTTAACAACAGAGTGGTGTGGAAAAACTACCCACTATGTATTAATGACTATATTTAATAGGAATTTCTTACCAACTCTACAGTACTAGGGATGAATAATTCACAGCTGATAAGAGCTCTGGGATGTATTACATTACGATAATTATTTAAAGTTGAGAGTGATGATGATTGTACAACTAAGTGAAGATAACATAAGAAACCGCTTACCTTGGGATAGAATATATATTAAGTGAAGTTAGGAACCCACTACTTAATAAATCAAGCCCTCTTGTGAAATTTAGGGTTGTATATAGAAGGCTGAGCCCTCCTCTAATGATGTCTAAGAGGCACCTCCAGGGAACCTCTTTTGTTGCTCAGATATGGCCTTTCTCTCTGTAAGTCTAACTCGGCAAATAAATTCATTAACCCCTCCCCCACGAAGGACGTGACTCCCAGGGAAATGAATCTCCCTGGTGACATGGGACATGATTTCCAGGAATGAGCCTGGCCCTGGCAGTGAGGGATTGAAAATGGCTACTTGACCAAAAGGGGGGAAGAGAAAGGTAACAAGCTGAGGTCACAGAGACTGAGAGATACCAGATAGAGTCTAGAGGCTATCCTGGAGGTTTTTATTATGCAAGCTCCACCTAGACATCCCAAATGGCTACAGTATGCCATGCACTTACCAATGTAGTCCCCAAATACGGAAGATTCTATAAAGGATGCACTCACTAAGTTTTATCTTTCAGTAACTTAAATCCACCAGAGTTTTCCTATACCCCACAAGTCCTAAAACCCAGAGGCAATAGCCTCTTTAACGTCAACTATCAGATGTGGCCCCCGTCCCCATTATGCTGACACCCTCTTTCTATATGAACAAGTTAGGATGCTCAAGGCCTAGACACCCCTGAAGATGCAGAAAGAGATTAAGTGAGAGGAAGGGATAGCAACAAACAAGTTAATATTTAACAAAAGTCTATGAATTCTGAAACTTTATATAATCATATACATATATCTATATCTATATCTATATCTATATATATATATATATATATATTTGGTGCTGGGGTGTTAGAATGGCTGGGAAGAAGTAAATGACATGGTGGATGGATGGGTGGATGGATGGATTGATGGATGGACAGACAGACAGATGAATGGATAGCTGATATTGCAAATGTGGCAAAATGTTATAATTAATGGATCTGGGTATCTGAGGGTAGGGATATGTTGGAGTTCTCTGTATAATGTTTATACTATTTGTGTAACTGTCCTGCAAGTTTGAAAATGTTGCAAAAAAAGGTAAAAAAATAAATTCATTGAATGCTAACATTTATAAATAATTTTTAAATGACAAAATTTTCTTACAAACAAAAAAGTTTGTAAGAAGAATTGCATTTACATTATTTGCAAATCTCTTTATTGCCTAGCTTAAGAGAAGACAGCTGGATTCTCATATATGTTTCTTCATTCAGGCTTTTGCAATATGTTTTGCTGCTGAAATATATGATGAACGTATGGCCTCACACAGATATGTAGCTAGAAATGGGAGGAGTATTTTAATACCCTTTTCAGATGATTGTGCATATTCTTCTTTAGAGTACACTAAAACTCAACAAGTGGTAGTTCCTTGAAGGTTACCTGCAATGTCAAACCATTTCATTCTTTGTTACATTAAAATCTATTCATCTACCTTGTCCTTTGAGGGGACCTTTATTCCATGCATGGTTTTGTAGCATCATGCATTGGTCATCTGGAAAATATTGCTTCACTGAGTTATGCAGATTGTCCAAATGTTGACACACTTCATAACACAATATTAAAAAACAGTATGCATTAATATCACTAGCAAACTAATTAGAAAAATCTTTAAGTACTAGGAAGTTTCAAGCTTATAGTAGCAGATGAGTCTTCCAAAATTTTAGTTTTTGTTTGAAAGTCTGAATATCATCACTGGCAAAATAATAATAATGATGATGATGATGATGATGATGATGATGATGATGTCAGTTGTTTTCCCTGAAATGTCAGGCTCACCCTTTTTTATTTTTGAAAAAACTTTGCCAAAGAGCCAAGTCTAAAAAACTATAGTTTGTCAATCACTCAAGTAAAAATGTTGTTCCAGAAAAAGGAATAGCTAGTTCTAACTTCAACTCAAACCAGTGCACAAGTGCTCTTCTTTGAGACAATCCTTGTACTCTGGAATACAGAAAAATTTTATGTGAACTTTCTGTCTTACCACACATAATATTAAAAACATATATACTAAGGGTCTTTACCAAATAATAATAGTTTTTATTGCTTTATCAAGGACACAAAGTGAAACTGCTGTAACTGTGAGTGCACAGCAGTGAAGAATGCAATGGCCACTAGTAGAGTTTGGGCTCCATCGACTTGATTTGTGCTAAGGTCCTAACAGTCTTACTCACTATTGCTTTTGTTTCATTAATGCAAATGTCAACAAAGACAAAATGACAAATAATATCTTTGCATTATTTCAGATAATAAACCATGAAAAGGTTGTAGGGACTCCACTGGCTCTGCAGATCACATTTTGCTCTAAGACAACAACTGAGCAAAGACCCAGGGTAATCAATCATCATGGTCTGCATGAAAACATCCTAGTGTTAGCACTGAAAGTCCCATGTCCCAGGAAATCCCTCAGTCCTGGGCACATCAGGATGGCTGGTCACCCCACAGGAGAGATCTTAATGAAATGATACACTAATAGCTGAAGGATGGAGCATTTCAGGCAGAGGAAACTAAATGCAAAGGTCCTGAGGTCAAAGAACGGTTGGTACGTTCAAGAACAAAAGAACCATTACAAAGGTACACACCTCTAGCTAATCATATAATTCCCAGGCAGGCAGGCTAACAATACACTCAAAGCTCACCCATTGTTCTAGTTTGCTAATGCTGCCGGAATGCAAAACACCAGAAATGGATCAGCTTTTATAAAGGGGGTTTATTTGGTTACACAGTTACAGTCTTAAGGCCATAAAGTGTCCAAGGCAACGCATCAACAATCCGGTACATTCACTGTAGGATGGCCAATGGTGTCTGGAAAACCTCGTTAGCTGGGAAGGCACATGTCTGGCGTCTGCTCCAGAGTTCTGGTTTCAAAATGGCTTTCTCCCAGGATGTTCCTCTCTAAGCTTCAGTTTCTCTCCAAGATGTCACTCTCAGTTGCTCTTGGGGCATTTATCCTCTTAGCTTCTCCGGAGCAAAAGTCTGCTTTCAAAGGCTGTCTCCAAAATGTCTCTGTAAGCTGAAGCTCCTCTCTCAGTTCCAGTGCATTCTTCGAAGTGTCCCTCTTGGCTGTAGCTCCTTTTCAAAATGTCACTCTCAGCTGCACTGAGTTCCTTCTGTTTGTCATTTCATTTACATGGCTCCAGTGATTTAATTTAGACCCACCCTGAATGGGTGGGGTAATACCTCCATGGAAATTATCCAATCAGAGTCATCATGCACAGTTGGGTGGGGCACATCTCCACGGAAACACTCAAAGAATTACAACCTAATCAACACTGATACATCTGCCCACAAGATTGCATCAAAGAATATGGCTTTTTCTGGGGGACATAATACATTCAAATTGTCACACACATTAATTCCTTTTGTCTGTTTCCAAGTTTTGGATAATTATTCAAGACAAATGTGCTAAAGTTTTCTTTGCAGAATCACACAGAAAAAAATTAAAACTAATTACAAACTTTTTTTTTAATGAGAGCATAAGGAATTTAGTTTACCGTTAGGTTTACTAGCTGAAGTTGCTTGATGTCAATCCTCTAGTTAATGGAGAAAAGTGTTATATAGTTTATTTGCCAGTTACTCACAGTATAATTTAGAAGTTTCTCAATGAATGTTTGTTGAATGAATAATTACCCAATGTGTGATTGGAGGTATTTAAAAGAAGTGGGAAACGAGGCTAATTGATCTTCCAAGAATTCATAAATCAAAAAGTAAACTTTAGAAAAGGTGTTCTGTTGTACTTTATAGTCTTATGGGGCCAGTAAACTAAAATTTAATTTTATGCTTTCTGCATACTGAACCACAAACTTACTTTTCTTTAATTAGAGAACAATCCTCTCAGTTCCTAGAAAGGAGGCATTTTTTTCTGTCCAAAACATTTCTAATATTTCAGGCTAATATTTTAAAAAAGAGGAGAGGCACTGTGGTAGATTTTACAATTGAAAACAGTGCAGCAGATATTCTGCTATGTGGATCCAGGCCAGGAAGTAAGTAACTTTTGTGATTTATAAACATTTGCAAACAAAAAGGGTTATCTGATATACATTTATAAGTTTGCTCTTAACTTCTATTACCGTGAAATATTCTTCTGATTTTAAGACCATAAAAACAAAGTTGAAAAAAAAGTCTGATAAATGCTGTATGTAATATTTTTCTCTTCATTTAGAAATGTAATCATTTAAGTTCTATTAATATGAAGAGAGACTGCTATTTCTCAGAAACCAGGTCACCACCCCCATAAAACAATGTAAACATAAACATGACCATCATTCAAGCAGTTCGTGTTAAGAATAGATGGACCAAATGGCCAATTAGCACACACAAAGATGCTCAACATCAATGTCATCAGGGAAATGCAAATCAAACCCATGAGATACCACTTCCTACCTGTATTAGAGTTCTCTAGGGAAACAGAATCAAAGAGATATATCTATGAATATAAGATTTATAAAAGTGTCTCATGCAACTGTGGGTATGCACGAGTCCAAATTCTGCAGGGCAGGCAGCAAACTAGCAACTCCAATGAGGATGTTAGATGAAAGCTTCAGGAAACAAACTGGCAACTTCAATGAACGTGTTCGATGAACTCCTCAGGAAACGAACTGGCAACTTTGATGAACGTGTTCGATGAACTCCTCAGGAAACGACTGGCAACTTCGACAAACTCCTCAGGAAATGCTTCGCTGGGCAGCTGAAGAAGAAGTGAAGGTCCTCTATCTGTCTCACATCAAAGTCTTCAACTGATTGACTGGATTAAATCCAGCCAACTGCATTCTCTCATTGTGGAAGACACTCCCTTTGTTGATGTCATCAGTCACAGCTGCAGCCAATTGACTGATGTTTTAATAAATCAGCCTATTGGTTTATTAACCAGCCACAAATGTCCTCACAGCAATGGTTAGGGCAGTGCTTGCTTGACCAAACAGCTGGGCACCATTACCTGGCCAAGTTGACACATGAACCTAACCATCACACTACCCGCTAGTAGGACTATAATTAAAAGAAGAAGAAAAAAAAAAGATTAACAGTGTTGGCAAGGATGTGGAGAAACGGAAACCCTCATACATCACTGGTAGAAATATAAAATGATATGGTTGCTGTGGAACACTTTGGCATTTAGTCAAAAATTTAAACCTAAAGTTACCATATGATCCAGCAATTCCACTCCTAGGTACATACCCAAGAGAACTGGAAACACATGTTCATTAAAAAATTTGCATACAAATGCTCAAAACAGCATTATTCATAATAGCCAAAAGGTGGAAATAACCCAAATGTCCAACAACTGATGAATGAGTAAGGAAAACGTGGTATATCCATACAGTGGAATAGTATTCAGCCATAAAAAGGAATGAAGTACTGATATATACTATAACAAAGATGGACCCTGAAAACAGTATGCTAAGTGAAAAAAGCTAGTCACAAAAGGCCACAAATTGAACGATTCTATTTATATGAAATGTCTAGAATAGGCAAATCCAGACAGACAGGAGATTAGTGGTGGCCTAGGGCTGGTGGGTTTGGGGGAGGGATGGGGACTGACTGCTAACAGGTATCGAGTTTTTTTTAGGGTAGTGAAAATACTCTGGAATTAGATAGTGGAAGTGGCTCTATAACCTTGTGAACAGAATAAAAACCATTGAATTGTGCATTTTAATAGGTTGAATTTTACAGAATATGAATTCTATCTCAATAAAAAAAATAACAAAGAATATCTGTGCCAGAGAATGACGGAATATTGCTAAATCTTTCTCCTTATTCAACAGACCGCTCTGTAACTTTCAAATTTTATTTTTTAAAGTAACATAACAGCTGTGTCCCTATTCCCAGATTAAGAAATAAAACATTACCAAGCATAGCTGAAGTGCCCTGTACACCCTTCCCTGACTGCATATATCTTTCATCTCATCAAAGACAATCACTATCTTGATGTGCTATCATTCCATATGTCATTATACTTTTACTATGTATCGTATGCTCCTCATAAAATATAGCATAGTTTTGCATGTTTTTAAATAGTTTCATCCTTTATCGTCTTTTTATAGCTTGCTTTTTTATCACAATATTATGCTTGATAGATTTATGGAATTTATTTAAGTCATCAATAATTGGCTTTTACATAATATCTAGCACTCAGAATTCTGAGGTCATACTCCCAGGAATAACTACTCAATCTCTTAAACGTCTTCATCTCTTTTTTTATCAATTCAATTAGGTCATCTCTCCATATCCAAAAACATTATTAATTGAGTATTTGTCAAAATAAAGGCATTTAGAGAAAATTTCATAGTGTGAAAGGCTTTTTAAAGACTCCAACATAAAACAATTCTTCACAGAAGTATAATTTAGAGGGGAAAACCTTTCATTGTATTCTGCCATGTAAGATAAATCATATAAAGAGTACATACTCAATAATTAACAGAAAATTTCAAGCAACTACAGGGAATCTCTACATGGCCATTCTGGATCCAGCCACTAAAACCTTTGTTTTAGACAAGATGGCTGCTTCCCTAATATGCATTCCTCCTTTCCTTGAGAATACTTAAGCAATACTTAGAGAACTGCATGCCATTATGTTTGGAAGAAGTTACTACCCCTTGACCACAGGTAGTGGTTCAAGGCTGGTAATGTGTCACAATTTGCTGAAATAAGACAGAAGGCATCTGATGAGGCTCTGGAAAAGTTATCCTACTTTTCAAAGAAAGCCTCTGGAAGCTTCTCTTTGATTTTGGAAAAAAAAAGCATTTGCCCCTGGGAGTTGTTAGTAACTATTTCAAGGACAAGAGGGGAATCAGTCTCCTACCATTCTTCTTTGCTAACAAAATTCCAAATTTATTCAGAGAAATGTACCCAGTTAAAAATACTCATGTTCCCAGACTCCTTCCCAGGACTGGCCATGTGACAATATTCTAATCCTTGAAATACAGGCATAAGTTCTGGGAAAGGATTTCCCTTCCCCTCTAAAACAATGAAACCTCATGAGGAAAAGCCTTTTGCTTCTTCCCTCTTTTCTAGCTGTAATTCACACATGATGCCTGGGGAAAGAGCAATACCTGTGAGGCAGATGCTGCTGAGGACACTGCTAAGGTCCTGATGAAACTGAGGAACAACATAATAGGAGAACTTAAGCAAGCAATATGGAATGACAAAAGGTTATGGATAGAAAGCAGAATGCTTTATTGATTTTGAAAGTGAAGTGGCTTTAGGTAATGAAAAAGTGCAGGGTATGATTATGCAACTAGGTGACTGAAGTAGGATGGAGAAAAGGTTCACTGAAAATGTGGAGGCCAAGGAACTAAGAGGCCAGGTTTGTGGCTGAGTAGTTCATATGGATGGTGATATCATCAAGGATGATGGCAAGAGCTGAGACAGAGAGAAGGCCTGGAAGCCAGGTGTAAAATCTAAATAACAAGGGGAAGTATCTAGTGGGTTGGTACAATGACAGGAATGAAGAAAGTAAACTGGTAGTCTAGAATACTGCATAAGCTGGCAGTGGCATTGGAGACTGAGGAGAATATAGGCCAAACCTCCAACTACGAGGTATCTCAGTTTTCAAAGAAAGGACTCCAGATTCAGAAATACCTTGACTGGCTATGGAAATTGTACATGTGTACAAGATGAAAAGTCAGGGACAATATATCCAAGGTTCCATATTGCAACTTTTAAAAATTAACTGTACAGGTTCAGGGTAGAAGAGATTTGGCTTAAAAGAATTTCATGTGAAAAAGGCATAGGAACGTAAGCAACACATGTGGTGACAGTGTGAGAAACTACCACAAAACTGTCTTGGTCACCATTAGAAATATAGGTTTATATTAAATTTTGATAAGCAGAATTTCTACTTTATTTTCTAAAATTAAGATTAAATAATTCACATGCACTGTTATTTAAACAGATGTTAATTTGTGGTTTTTAAGCAACTTTAAGTCAACAAGTAAAGAGAATTAAATTTCGGTATGATCTAAATATCTCTTGCATGAAATGTAAAAAAAAAAAAAAACACCTCAATTTCAGAACTCCATTTCAATATAATAAATGATAATAATTTGTGACTGTTCTTTCCCTAACTGGCTAGTAGAGTACCAAAGGATATGACCACCTGTTGTTCTGGGAGGGTTCTTAACTTATACCAATAAAAAAAAGAAATGTGTAGATTTTGAAGATTAGGGAAAAAAGTAAAAGGAAATACCTTAAGTTATTTTTTATTTCAATATAATTTTCCTTTAAATATTCATGAAATATTCTTTTATTATTGCTATGATGCTTGTGCAAGAAGTTAAAATTGGGAGAGAAAAAAATAAAATATTCACAAAACAGCCACAGACTTTTCTCCATTTACTCTCTCTTGAGAGAGTATGGCATTATGTTGGGTTTTATATAATATGTTTATAAAGATTAAATGCCGAAATTTTACCTATATGCCATTTTTTAAGTAGAAGAACCTCTTTCAGATGCTTAAATAAAAACTGTAATTTTTCTGTGAGTCCTTAAGTTTGGTTGCTCTGACATCAATATTATAAAACCTTTCCTCAACATTCAGAAGAAGCATTCAGTATACTGGTAAGCATAAATGCAAATCCAAGGCGTGTTCCCATCTTTCTGTTTTCACACTACTGAACCTAACCAGGCATAGTGTAGCTGTCCAATTCACAAAGTACCCATACTATATTATCTGAGACTTCTTCAACCATGTTTTTTAAAGGACTCATCGAGCCCTAAAAGGAAAATACTATCATTCAAGTTCTAATTACATGCTACCTGGATTTTACAGAACAGAAAAAAAAAATGAATATTCTACTTCCTAAATACAGTTTTTTATCACAAGCAACCTCCAAAATAAATGCCCTAAATAATTTCTGAATGTATCACTGTACAAATACCTTAAGCACTGCCCTATTCAAATTATGTTCTAGTCTTTTCCTTATGCTGCCTCCACTTGATAAATTGGTCAATAAATGCCAAGTCAAATATTCAAGTAAACATATTTTCATTGTTATTGGCAGACATATAATTAACTCTGAGAATAAAAGGAACAAGAAATCAATTTATGATTACTTCTTCAGTTCTTCCCATTAGTCATTTATAATTGTGGTGACACTTAAAATCTTTAAACACACACATATACACACACAGACACACACAATTTTGACTTTAACGATAAATCAAATTATCTCAATTACAAATTTGAATTGTATGAAATGTGAGCCTCATATGTTAATTTTATTAGTAAGATACAATTGTATTATTACTCACATACATAAGCTGATTAAAAAGCAATGCACATTTATGAGCTTATATTAATTAGTCATTTTAAAAATGTTTCTAAACAATGTTAGGGATTTGCTCTCCCATCTCTCTAGTACAAATATCTGAATTGACATTTTTACATTTATGTATGTATCAACAAATTACATTTCCATTTTCAGACAAACTAGGCTCCTGCAAAGAAAATATTACAGAGTAAACTTTTTCTCTTCCATCATTTGTATGTGTCAGGTCAATATCTTCACCAGTCAGAGAAAAAAATGCATTTTGTACAAAAATTTACATAAGTGACCTTTTAAAAATATTGCCCTCGACTAGATTCTAAAGCTTTGGATACATTATTATATGTGAATTTCACGAAGAATAAACTTTAAGATGAGCTCAAGAAAATCTGTTGTACTAAAATATGCTGTCACTACTGAATTGTTACTTACATTAGGATAGTTTCATTGTTTTAAAATCATACACCATAGGCAAGCCATTAAATTCTGTTTCTCAGTCCTCTCACCTCTAAGGTGGGGTTAAAGATGTGCCTCATCACAGGACTGCAGTCAGGATTCAAGGAACTAATGCGGGTGGAGCATTTAGAGGTGTGCCCGGCACACAAGTGCTCAATAAACGTTAGCTATGCATTACCTAACTCTAATTGTATATGTGTCACCTACTACTTCTATTAGCTTCTAGTTACCAATCCTGAAAGCAGCTTACTTCTTCTTCAATGAAAAACCTGCCTATATCATGGCATTCTTTAATACTTCACCCAGACCAACTTCTAGCATTGCTGATAGGAGTTAATTTATCTGCTAATCACAGGCAAAATGGGAACCATGGTCTCACTGAAAAGTGCCAAATTCTATTTTAAAAGACAGTGGTGTCCCTATTATCACAATTACTGGTATTCACTCATTCACTCAAAACATTAATGCATACTATGTGCTAGGCTTTGGATATGGGCAACTGAGAACAAAAAAAAATGAGTAAGGGTAATTCACCGCCTGCTATAATAAAAACATTTTTCCAAAATGTCTATGGGAGGGCTTCACAGGTGATGTTTGAGCAAGACTTGGAAGGAAGAGCAGAAGCTCACTAGTTGGGAGAAGGGTTGTATGATTATTTTATTCATACAGAAAAATGGAAATTCCTCACAGAGGGAGACATTTCTATTTTAAGCAAACAAACTTCCTCAAACAGACTTCCTACTGCACACTACTTGCTTAGTTCATCATGAGGTGCTGAATAAATATTTGTGTATGGCTGTCTGCCCCATCCATAGCCAGGCCTTCATTGTGAAATACTTAGATGAAAGCCTTAGCTTAATTGTCCTGCTCCTATCCTCCAGATTAGAGCTCAGCTGATCTCCCTAAAATTGATTTTCTCATGCAGATCAAAACCCTGAGATGGTTTCCTCCTATTCCCAGATTATTAACTCTCTGCTTTCACCCTCTACCATCAGGTTCTCTTGCTTCTATCTCAAATGACGCAAATTTACAAAGAGAAGTGCTAGTCAAACAGTTATACTTTTCGTTGAAAGACGTGTCCAAAATGTGGAAGAGAATGGAAAAACAAAAGACAGATACTCATCCCATAGTTACATTCAGTACTTACAGCAACATAGCATACACCTTTATTATTCAAAATGTATATACTGTATCAACTACTTATTGAACATTTGTATGCTTTTAAAATGTTAACCATTCCCCAAAATGGAAATGAATTCTCCATTACTTGAACTGGTTTCTTTAGGACAAGTTCATATTAGAACTAAAGGTGTCACTGAATTCAGAACTTTCAATACTACCAAGCAACATGATAGACGAGTGTGCTTCCTATTTGAAGAACAGCTAATCAGTGAAATACCCTCAAAAAGTCAAGTTACACCAGACTTTTTTCCAGTGATAATTATCATGCTCTACATGGCAATACCTTAGATTCCAACTTGATTTTCTCTTCATTCAGCTCCTCTGCCGCTTTCTTAATTTTTTCACGACATCTGTTTATTTCCGACCTTACTGTAATATAAATTAAATCCTTAAACACATTAATATTTCTAAAATCCCCATTTCTGTAGCATTGGGAAAGACACCTTTCAGCTTTCTTTCCCTCAAAGTTGAAAACAAACTCCCCAACTGTTTTGCTGACCATAGCTTTCGGGTTTTCTTTCTGCTCCAAGCACCCAACTGGGGGAAAACAAAAAGTCCCCTGCAGAAAGACAGAAAAGCCCGACCTTCTCGCATCAAGCGACGACTCTCCTCAGCCTGGTGCTCTGTGAAGATGATATGCTGAAACAATGTCTCTAAACTCATCTCAGGCCCAGGCTCCTGTGGATCCTTTTCTCGACGTTAAATATTTTATAACAGAGTCTGAGGGTCCTGGGAAGCACAATAAAGAAGGATTATTCTGGGACTATCTCAGATCGGCGTCCCTGCACCCTCGCGACACCAAGCACGGAGCCCCGAGGGTAAGGGCCCTCAAGGGGTCGCGCGCGGGGGCCGCGGGCCAGGAAGGGGCGGCCGCCGCGGGAACGCCGACCACCCGCCGCCCCTTGCCGCTTCGCCCCGGCCTGCGCTACCCGGTCCGAGCGCCCCGCAGCCCGCTCCCTCTGCCTTTGTTTCCCGTGTTAGAATTCACTAACCCGGTTTTTTCTGCCAACAGCCCTCACTCCTCCTTTCAAATCTCGCCTAGGTCCCTGGCGGAAAGCAGCTCCCCTCGGGCGAGGCCTGGTCCTCTCAAAGTTTTGCTTTTTTGTCCCGAAGGCAAATAAAAATGGAGGCTCCGGGCTTTGGCTTCCCAGTCTGGGCAGCAACCCTTTTTGTGGTCAGCCTTTACTCTCAGCTGTATTTCTCAGTAAAATGTATATTTGCCAACAACACCGAGGGGTGGAAACCTTCGGTTAACACTTCGTGAGTGCCTCAGATCAGGCCTTGCAAAGTGAGAACTTCAACTACGGAGTCCAGTTGGGCCCATTCTGCCATTGTGCGGTTCGCTATGGGCCGTGCGGCCCCCAAAAGTCTTAGGCTTTATTTGGAGTCGAGGTGATCGGTCTCCATGGCACAGACACCCAGCATTATAAAGTTCAAAGTACTGGTGATTCTAAATATAAACTTTTGCAAAGTCTTATCCTTTGACTATGGCAAAGACTGCTATAAATGTGCAATGTCTGACATTCTGCCTTAATCATTCCTTTGTAATCAGGGCATATCTTTTTTGTCTGCTTTAAAATTAATCATTGCCTTTTGTAATCAAGCTGCAGTAATATTAACACTTCAATATCTGCGCAATATGTGTCAGAGACCAAAGTGGTTGCTAATTAAAGCTTACACATGAAAGGCACCTTTGGGATTTTTGCATGGGATTTTTTAAATTAAAAAATAAAATATTTTTAGTTTTAGTAGGTCAAAATATTGAGATTATAGTAAACATTTGACTTATTTCTGCATGTTAAATTGACATTGATTAAACTTTTAAAACTATTTTTCAGTTAAAATGTATTTAGAATTAAGTAAAGTAAGGTAAACATAAATTTGATCACACCATTTATACAATAGGGTTAATTAACATTTAATTAATGCTATAATATAGTATAATTGGCTATAAATCTTAACCTATTCCAGGTTTCCACCTTTATTCCCATCAAGCCATGCATGCATAAAATTTTTAACTCTATTGTAAAAGGAGAAATACTGAAGAGTGTAATGAAGCAGAAAGGAGTTGCTCATAAGCTCATCATTCAGAAGCAAATGTTAATGATATTATGTCCCTTGACTTCCCAGCGACCCCCTGCCCTTGCATTTTTTTCTTATCCAAACTTGAAGTTACTGTGAATATATAATAATGAGAATGATAGTAATAATTAATATTTTTTGAGTATTTGTCAGGTGCTATTATGAACACTTTACATCCTTTTGTGATGGATTTTACTATTATCTTCATAGTATGGTTGAGGGAACTGTAGTACAGAACACTTAAGTAAATCTACTTAAATTCTACTGAAGCTTGCACAAGGTTGCATACCTCAAATATGGCAGAATGAGATCTGAACCCAAGAAATATGAGATCAGAGGCTTTGAATTTAATTTTGGCTTCTGCTCTGTTCTCTTATTACATCACAAGCATTTTACCATTTCACTGAAGACTTATCATAAACACATTTTTATAACCTCATAATTTTCCCTCATATAGTTACATGTGTAAAATTTAGATATACAGAAATAAATTTGACTCTTTTATCTGTTCAAGGGTGGAAACAAAGCTGAAATTGTTGTTTGAATCATTTTCTTTGAACACTCATTTGGGGGCTTATGAACTGTACTGCAGCTGCCATCAAAGGAAAGGACTTCCCAGAAGATAAATTATATTACTAATTAATATCACTCCCTTCAGAATTATTTCCCATGGACTTTCACAGGGAGCATCCTCACAAGGAGGCTGGTTTCAAAAGCATGCTGCTATTTAACATTCCAATTTTATTAGTTACACTCAAACTCACATTTATTATTTAACATGCTCTTTCTGTATTGAAACTTGGCAGAGTGAAATTCGGGCAGCCTTTGTTTGAGGAGCCCAGTGGCCTCACTCACACAAGAGTTTGGAAGAGAGAGCTGCTGGTAATTCAGGAAAGGAGATATGGGGAAAAATGATTTCTTCATCTTCTGCAATCTTCTTTACATCCCAGAATATTTTTATCCTTTTAAATCCTGAGTTAGAGTCTTCTTAGAGGTACCACAATTATAGACATTAGCAGGGTTTTTAATTCAATTTTGTTTTGTTGAAGCAAAAATGAACATACAAGCCCACTATTCAAATTTTAAATGTTTCATAATGAATAAAAGCAACATATGAAGATACTAAAATGTTACTATCCTATGTTTAGCTTTAGTCATACATTTCCTATGATGTTAAGATATATTTTCTTATAGATTACATTCTGTAATGTTCAAAACAGGAGTAGCATTACTTAACTTTATGCAAATAAAAATAGTACATTATGGGGTAAAATTCAGGCATACTATTTTCTGAAAAGGTATTGATCTTACAAGCCTTTTTAAAAAAAGAAAATGATTCATTCAATAGCTGTTTAATGAGTTTCTGCTATTCATTCAACATTCATTCAGCAAATATTATGGAGCATCTCCTATGTGTCATATTAAAGAAAGAAACAACAAGATTTAATAAAAACACAACTACATAAAATGTATTTTTCTTCCCCCGGCTATTTCTAACCTCATTGGAGAATTATTATATATTTCAACATTTTGGCAGCACTATAAACAACTGCTTTCAGATGTTTCAACAGATGTTCTTTAGAAAGAAAGCCAATTATTTCTATTATGATTTCTACATATGATTCTCAGATATAAATTTTCCATCTGTACATGTTTCATTGAATTGCATACCTATGGAATATAAAAGTTAAGATCACTCATTGTCTTTAAACCTCAGACTTTTGTCATAATAACACTAGCACCTGGGTTATTGAACAATTGATAATTGCTTTGCTAGAAGGCATTATATAAGGCTATATTGCTTTTGTGATTTAAAATGCACTTCCTCTCCTTTCTTAGATTGATGACCTCCCTAAGTTCTAAACCAGGCTTTGTTAATACCCACTACCCAGGGCATATATATTTCAATGGAAAGAAGAAAAGTAATTCATTTATTTTATGTTTTTCTTAGGGCATCTTCCAAAAAGGAAAAAAAAAAATGGATTCACCAAGTTTAACACCTATTTATCAAGTATCTACTAAGTGTAAAAATCTCTGCTAGGTGAAGTATGTGGGGCCATAATGTCCTACAATCTCATTATGGGATATGTATTTGGAAGATCCGAGAACGGAGACATGAATGGACATTTGAACATTGGTGTTTATGGAGGCAGTATTCATGATTTGCAATGGGTGGAGGTGGCCAAAGGGTACACTGACTGAGGAACAGAATGGTGAACTGTGATGTGTGCATACAATAGAATATCGAGCAACTACGAGAAGGAGTGAAGCTGTGAGACACCCAGCGAGGTGAGTGGATCCTGTAGATAGCACGTTGAGTGAAGTACGCCAGAAACAAAGGCAAACACTATAATGCCTCACCAATATGGACTAACCACAATGTGTAAACTCAGAATTGAATCTTAGAGCACAGCCTAAGAGGGAAATGATTATTGTAATGGTCCCTAGATTGTAAGCTCTTACAGCAGTCAAATCTATTCCTGAATTGTAATGGCTGTCTCCAAACTCTGAGATGTTGATCCGTTAGTGTATAACCTGATTGGTCTCTGGAACATTGGGTATCTGTGTTACACCTGAAACTCCGAGCTAGAGCTCGGCAAATATAAATATCAGTATTAATGCATAAAGCAACTGTTAAAAAAAAAAAAAAAAGCTGAAATAGAGCCCAGACTTCAATCAGAGATATGAATAAAGCAGATCTGGTTAAGACTAGAGCAAATAGGGCCAAAGGGTAAAGGTTGAAACTGACTGTGTGTTAAAACTTCCATGTGAGACCAAGGGAAGGGATGTTTATTTGGTGTAGGATCTATATTTTCTAAACAATATAACTTCTACAGTTAGTTTGTTCAAACACTACAATTACATGGAACTTTGAATAGGAAGTGAGCTGTGGTAGATCTGTATAGATTAGAATGAAATAGCAACACATCCTAAAGTAATTTGGGTGGAGAATAAAAATGTATATTCAGGGCCCCCCTGAAGAGCTGGGGTAGGATGCAGATGTGCTGGGCTTCCTCACCTGGATTGCTGCTGATGTTCTCACAAAACATTGGGGACTGACGGCTTGATGTGCTGAGCCCTCTGTCTTGGGGCTGGCCCCTATGAAGCTTGTTGCTGCAAGGAGAGGCTAAACCTACTTATAATTGTGCCTAAGAGTCTCCCCCTGAGTGCCACTTTGTTGCTCAGATGTGGCCCTCTCTCTCTAACTAAGCCACTTTTGCGGGTGATCTCGCTACCCTCCCTACTACGTGGGACCTGACTCCCAGGGGTGTAAATCTCCCTGGCAACGCAGGATATGACTCCCAGAGAGGAATCTGGATCCGGCGTCTTGGGATTGAGAACATCTTCTTGACCAAAAGGGGGATGTGAAATGAAACAAAATAAAGCTTCAGTGGCTGAGAGATTTCAAATGGAATCAAGAGGTCCCTCTGGTGGATATTCTTATGCACTATATAGATAACACTTTTTAAGTTTTAATATATTGGAATAGCTAGAAGTAAATACCTGAAACTACCAAACTCCAGTCCAGTAGCCTTGACTCTTGAAGATGATTCTATAACAATGTAGCTTACATGGGGTGAGAGTGTGAGTGTGAAAACCTTGTGGATTGCACTCCCTTTATCCAGTGTATGGATGGATGAGTAGAAAAATGGGGACAAAACCTAAGTGAAAAATAGGTTGGGATGAGGGGAATGATTTGGGTGTTCTTTTTTTATTTTTATTTTTTATTCTTATTCTGATTCTTTCTGGTGTAAGGAAAATGTTCAAAAATAGATTGGAGTGATGAATGCACAACTATAAGATGGTACTGTGAACAGCTGATTGTACACAATGGATGATTGTATGGTATGTGAATATATCTCAATAAAACTGAATTAAAAAAAAAATCTCTGCTAGGTACTGTGGAGATACAATGTCAAAAAAGATACAGGCCTTGCCGTCCTAGAAGTCAGAATCTATCAAATGGGACATGGCATACACAAATAACTCCCAGGTAGCTGTGTATAATAGAGCCTCACTCTTGGACAATGGAAATGTTGCAGAGGGAGAGAGTAAGCATGACAAGGGTGATCTGGGAAGACTTAACTGTAGGAAATAAAATGTGAGCTGCCTTTTAAGGAGGTTGGGAGTCTAATAGATGAAGAGTAAAGGAGAAAATGGTTAGAAAGTTAGGTGGGGCAATATTTGGAGGGTGTTGAATTTTTTCATGTATATGATGGAGGACCATACCATATTTTCAAGCAGGTGAGTGGCATGTCTGTGTTGCATTATACTGTCAGTTCTTAGCAGTGAGTTAGAAACTCAGTGAATTAGGAAGAGACTAATAGCTAACATGTGTTGAGTAGCTTACTGTGTGCCAATCACAATCTGAGTCTTTGACATGCATTAATCCATTTGGTCCACACAACAACCCTATGAGATTGATGCTTTTATTATTTCTACTTTACAGGTTGGGGACAGAGACAGGGAGACCTAAGTAACTGGTCCAGGATCACATATGTAGCTAGGAAGTAGCAGGGATTTGAACTCAGATAGTCTCATTCCAGAAGACACATCCTTAACTACTTCTCCTTACTGCATCTAACATCTAAAGATTAGAAAAAATAAGACTATTTTGTCAGTTGTGTTTCTTAAGGCAGATACATTTCCTCAAAAATTGCTTATCACCAACAAATTAATATCTTTTCTGAAGATATTTTTAGACTACTAGAATTTGGATTAGTAATGCACTGTGTCTGTTAAAAAATTAAACTCCAATGTAATCTAAGGAAAAATAGTTGAGAATTGGTCATACATTATTATAAATGCTTACTTAACCACATACATATCTTTGAATACTCTTTCTAGACCTTTACCCTTCTCTTCCCCTTCTGGGATACCAGTGAGTCCTAAATTTGGAAGTTTTATTTTATCTATCGTACCCTGAGATCCTTTTCAATTTTTTTGATTTTTTTCTCCATTCTTCCTTTTGTTCTTTCATTTTCTATTCTGTGGACCTCTAGGACACTGAGTTGTTGTTCAGCTTCCTCTAATCTTGTATTGTGAGTATCCAGAGTCTTTTTAATTTGGCCAACAATTTCTTTTATTTCCATAAGATCTTCTATTTTTTTATTTAATCTTGCAATTTCTTCTTTATGCTCTTCTAGGGTCTTCTTTATGTCCCTTTTATCCTGTTCCATGGTCTTCTTCATGTCTTTTATATCCTGTGCCATGTTTTCATTCCTCGATTGTGATTGTTTGATTAATTGTGCCAAGTACTGTGTCTCTTCTGATATCTTGATTTGGGTGTTTGGGATCGGGTTCTCCATATCGTCTGGTTTTATCGTATGCATTAAGATTTTCTGTTGTTTTTGGCCTCTTGGCATTTGCTTTGCTTGATAGGGTTCTTTCAAGTTGTAAAAAAAAAAAAAGATACCAATCTAATTTTTCAGAAATACAAGTTGGTGGCATACACTTTCTCCACCTAACCAGCAGATGGTGTCTGTGAGTCGCTATACCCCTCTAGTCAGTTCTCCCAACTCTGTCTCTGTGGTGTGTGGGGAAATGATTTTTGTGGGGTTCAGTTGGTGAACTCAGTTTGGGTTTGTTGTTGGAGTTGTTTGCCCTGAACGTGGTGCATGTGTCTGGGTGGTCAGGGAGGCAGGGCAGCTTTAATATTCAAACCTCCCAGGTGTTCCCAGAGATTCAAGGCTGCTGCAAGAGTCTAAGCCTTCATTTCAGTTCTGCCCCAGACCCTCTCTGTCGCTGACCCCAAAACCACTGGCATTGATGTAGCATCCCCGGGTTTTCCAAGCAGGCCCCCCTTCTCAGCTGTGATCTTCCAGGACCTCTGCTGAGGGAAGGCTGTGCTATGTCACTGGTGCACATCATCCCTCAAGGGAAGCCCCCGGCCACCGGGCTGTGCAGGGGCGCTCTCTGCCTGATGCAAAGATTAGCCTATAATTCTTGACTGGTGTAAGTTCTGAATGAAAGGCAGGTAGTAGAGCTGGGCCCCACCCCTTTCCTCTTAGAGAAGATGGACGCCTTAGGGGGAGGTCACTGGCATTTCATTGGTCTCTCTCTGCCTGTGCCACACCCCTGTCTGGGTCACAGAACTGGAAACTGAAAATGGCCGAGGCTTTCTCCACTGAGCCAAAAAAGGAACAGAGCTAGTCCGAGGCGACCCTCCGACTCTCCAAGGTCAGCCGCCACCCAAAGCCTCCGTCTACCTGCTGGGGACTCGCACCTCGTAGTGAGCAGTTCACACTCGCTAATTAAAACCCCAGTTGGAGCTCAGCTGAACTATATTCACTTGCTGGGAGAAAGCTTCTCTCTGGCATCACGAGGCTTTGTAGCTCAGGCTGTGGGGGAGGGGTCTCCCGATTTGGATCCGCAGTTCTTACATACAGATTTTATGCTGTGATCTCGGGCTTCCTCCCAATTCAGGTTAGTGTATGATGAGTGGTCATGTTTGTCCCCCTGCAGTGATTCCGGATTATTTACTAGTTGTTTCTGGTTTTTTTTTCAGTTGTTCCAGGGGGACTGCTTAGCTTCCACTCCTCTCTATGCCGCCATCTTAGATCTACCTCCCAAATACATATCTAATATGTGAAACTAAAAAAGAAATTAGTGTAAAACAATCCAAACACTTAAATTGTGAGAAATAAGTTAAGACTTTTAAAAAAATTATAGATGAGTTTATTTCTATTATAATCAAAGAATTTTTAATGGTTTAAGGGACTTTATAAAACTCAACAGGTGTTAACATTGAGGCCAGGGAAGCTGATGGAATTCCCCAAAATGGTTATTATCAGAGCTTGGTCTAGAACCCCCTCCTAATTCCTTCCTGATCCAATGAAAGATCTTTTTGTTCACCAGTGGCTTTCAATCACTAAAACAAAAGCAACTCCTCTTTTCTATATGTTTTCTATATTGAACTTTCTAGGAAGAGTTTAAAGAAAGATGCAGAGCTGGCTTGGAGCAAGTCATCCACTCTGGGGACCTTTCCCCATTAAAGAGAGATATATTAGAGATAGGCATGCAGGTAGGTAGGTAGGTAGGTAGGTAGGTAGATAGATAGATAGATAGATAGATAGATAGAGATGGAGTATAGGTAGATAATAGATAAATAGACAAGCATACATGCATAAATACATACATATGTATACACATACATACACATATGCATACTTATATATATCTATAAATGTATTTATGATAAGATCATATATATAAAATTATAAATGCTTAAAGGTATCGATTTTATTTTCAAACAGACTTACACTTCTATAATAGAAAGAAAGGTATACTGTTGATTCTTAATTACTAATTAAGAAAAGCAACCTTTCTTCATGAAATATCTTGGATGAAGAAATTTCATTAACATACTAGGAGTCATTAAATATTAAAATATTTTGTAGAAAAAAGCTGCAGTATAGCTTGTGAACTTGGATGTTCACATTTTCAGAGTCCAGAGACCAAGTACAAGATCCAGGAAGACTGCCCCGGGTGCCCTACCCAAGAGATTAGCCGATCAGCCCCAGAAAACTAAACTAAAACACAAGGCAGAAACCACTGTTCTCCACAGTGTATGTCATTTGTTTATTCAATAAACATTTATTGAATATATGTTATATGTAATGAAAATAACAGCTTGGTGTTACAAAGATGAATAAGATAAGGACCTTGAAATCTGGTTGTACAAAGTTGTAGTTTCCATGGCAGTAAATTTAAGGTGGTTTGGAGAGAATTAAAAGAAAAATTTTAAACAGATTTTTGTTGTTATTTACCAGTCACCTGCTTTAGTCATTAATGCATTATTTGCCTGTCTATTAAGTACTTGGTTAATTACCCACCAAATAATTGACACTGATTCTTGAGCAGGCTCAAACCTAAACCAACAATTAATAATTAATTGTACTTTAGTCTCTTATTATAATTTCTACAAAAATTTCTATTAATTTTAATGAATTATTTATAGTGACCATTTGGAAATTTAAGGTAAATTTTAATACCTCTATTACTATCAATTATTCACAGTAACTGATTGAAAAGTTTAGGGAAAAATGTACATATATACATATATGTATATAAAAAGTGAAACATATATCCTTGTTTCTTCTTAAAGCAATTTGCTAGATTGCACGTTTGTCAAGATGAACTCACTTTATGTTTTCAATGTTTAAAATGACTTTTACTGTCAACTATAACACAGAGTGCCAGTAGAAAGCAGATAACAAAAAAAAATGACTTTAGTGGCCTTAGTGCAATATTACATTATAAAAGCCAGATGCTGCCATTATTTTCCTTCCACAATGCCATAGACAAGTTTGAAATGTTTTATCATAGTTTACATGGCTCATGAACCTTATCTTTTATTTGACATTGCAGGTGTTGATAATAGAATATAGAAAACTCTGTAAGTTGGTTAAAGGAAACAATTAATTAGCATTTAAATAAAAGAGCTCACTAAGAAACATTTTAAACAAAGAATAAGCTGATTACTTTATAGGTAATAGTAAGTGGTTCTGGAATACAACTGAATGGAATGAATAAGGGAAGTGAAAGTTAAATATCCAAAAACATACAAGGAAATATTGCAAAATACTATAATTACTGAAGTTTTGTATATATGATCCTTTAAATTTTTCAAGAATAAACTAGTGATCTGTCTATTGACAGGCTTATAATTCCATGCCTATTATTCTACTTATAAAATGTGTACACGCACAGGTATTACACCCATTAGGTCTGCTTTGTAATCTAGCTTTCCCATTCCCTTTTACAAGACATTAACAAAGAGAAAAGCAGGAAACAGCTGAGCCCCTACACTGTGTTGGGCCTTAGCCTCTAATGAATAAATGCAAGGATTGTACACACAGGATCCAAATGCTCATAAAAAAGATTCATGGTGATATTCTTAGGGGAAATTAATAAAACCTAAGAGAACTTGTCAGAAGAATGTCCTAAAGATGATTTTATTTCAGTAATTGTTGTATTTTAAATGCTTTCATTTTCTTTTGTGATGTCTTTTATCTTACTTACAGATGCTATTACTCATAAAATATATTTCAGTCCAGAAGGCTGTAACTGTAAATGAGACATAATATTCTCATCTAGAAGTAGATAAGGGGATTCAAATCTTCTGCTTTACAGTGTAAGCTGATTACTGCAGAGGTCAGAAAGCTCATTTCCACAACCTTTAGGCTTTTTATGTAACTGACCAGAGACCTCTCTTTTTCCCTTATTCAGTTGCAACATCTGATTGGCAGCCTGTCTTGGTGATTTACAGGTTGGTTAAGAATTCTGTGCTTTGAGAGTTGTGTGATACGTCATATGGAGGCCATGAGAAACGCCCACAAGTGTCATTCTGCAAGTGTTTATTGAAGACGTACTGTGTCCTAAGCTTTGTGCCACCACAGTGAAGAAGGTAAATGAGCTCTTTACACTCTTGGAGCCTACAGGGTTGAGGGGCAACAAGAATCAGCACACAATTTAATTAATGCAAATGGACTGAGTGGAAGTATAAAACTTAATGGCGTAGGTACGAACCTGCTTTAGACTGTAAGGACAACACATTTGTGCTTCAGCAAAGTCCCTCAGGCTGGAAGAATCTGTCTGAAGAACCAACAGGGCCAATGACCAGTACACAGATCCGGGCTGGCGAAGCGGGCAGGCTCCATCATGCAGAGCCTTGAAAGCCAAGGGAGGAGTTCAGATGTTAAAACACCAGTGGGAGACCAGAGGGGGGTCATACAGGGAAACGGTGGCATTTTCAGAATAAGACGATCACCAGGAAGCACTGTCCTCAACAGTGGATGGGGACGGAGTGTGGTGACCTGAGTAGGGGGTTCAATTTGGCTGATAACTAGTTGTGTTACCTTGAGCAAGTCACTGAATCTCTTTTCCCTTGATTTCCCTTTTTATCAAAATGGGGATAGGAGAGGCAAAGGAAAAGAAGAGAGGAAATGAGACAATGCGGGAAAAAAAGACTCAGTATTTACAGATGGAAATTGGAGAGATAATAAATTGGAAAACAAACAAAGAATTTATAATAAAATCCCTCAAGCAAGGAGTCCTCCCAGCTCACACTACGTAGGAGAGTCCCATGTAAGACCATAGAAGATAATCTAGAAATCCATCAGAATTATTTTCTTGGGCACTTTGGTTAAGGGTTGTTATTAGGGCCTTAGGGAAGAAAACTTCAAGAGTGATACCAGAACCCACTCTATATCCTTTATATTTTGTTGTATATAAATATATTCATATAAATATTCAGCCAAAATGCTCTGGCACACTTATGCTGACTGTAAAAATGTTGAAATACTTCCATACTGGTTGGTAAATATCTGCTGTCCCAAGCACTCCATGAGCCAACCCCAGCACATGGACTGTCTTGGCCCCATATCCACAGCTGTGCAGATCTCTCCACAATGTGGCAAATAACAGTTAACACCTGGCCTAGCAAAGGGCTTCAAGAACTCTGTACATTGTCAGTTCTAATCGCTCAGTGCCTGTGCTCTACAGATGGTTATATTAGTTTCCTGTTGCTGCTGTAACAAATGACCTCAAACTTAGTGCCTTTAAATAATAGAGTTATTTTTTTATGTCTCTGGAGGTCAGGAGTCCAATATGGGACTTATTGGGCTAAACTCAAGATGTTGGCAGGGCTGCATTCCTTCTGGAGTTTCTGAGAGAGATTCTGGTTCCTTGCCTTTTCCAGCTTGTAGAAGCTGCCTGCATTCCTTGGTTCCTGGCCCCTTCCTCCATCATCAAGCCAGCAACATAGCATCCTCAAGTCTCTCTCCTCCCTGATTCTCCCATCTGCCTCTTATAAGGAAGGACCCTTGTGATTACATAATCCAGGATAATCTTCCCATCTCAAGGTCCTTAACTTTATCACATCTGCAACATCTTTTTTGTAAGGTATTATATTCACAGGTTTCAGGACATGGTATTTTTGGAGGATATTATTCTCCCTACAACAATGGCTACATATTTTAATTGTCATACCTGAGTATATGCAATAAACTATATAGAATTCTCATAAAAGAAAACTGTGTGCCACAATCAAAAGATGAGATATGAGGGGAAAGAATTTGAGTCATCTATGAAAAGCTAAAAGTAGGCCCATGTCTGAAGAACTTTCTGGAATACTGAAGACCTATAACTTCCCCCTCTGCTTTACTAGTTACCAGTACAAAATAGATAAGATAGTTAAAAAGAGAAAAGAGTTAGGGCAACATGGCAAGATAGAGTAAGGAAGAGAGAGAAAGAATGCAAATATCGTTTATATATCCAGATATCCTGTTAGGCTGAGGAGGGGTGGAAGTGAGTGGGGACACTTAGAAGGAGGGATTCCAGCAAGAACAAAAGGAGACTTCAGAAACTGATAGCAGGCTTGCACCAGGTAATCTCCAACGCTTCCAGGATCGATTGTCTCCTAATCTGGGATACTGAGGGACAAAGAACATGAACAAATGGACAAAGAGAAACAATGGCAATATGAATGGCATATGCAATTTGGTGCTCAAGGAATGATTTGGGATTGGTTTGATGAGGTTGGTGAGAAATATTAATATGTATAAGGCCTGATTAAGCAAGTACAATTTATCTGCTCTTGGAAAGCAGGACCCATAACTGATGGGTCTTTGCATGCAATGGAAGTAGATGTCCTGCAATAAAATCTAGGGGCAACAGTGGCATGTTAGCTCCATGAGGAAGGACTCTGTGGGTCTTGTGCATCTCCAATTCTCAGCTCTTGGAACTGTGTCAGGCAAACAGCAGGTGCCTAATAACATTAAGTTGAAGAAATAAAGGAAAATGAATGAATGTAAAAGTTTGGTGTAAACAGTAGTCTTACATTTAAATGTTCATTTTAATAACCAGGAAATACTGAAAACTAATACTCAATTCAATGTCTTGGCATTTTGATCTAGTGTATCCAAGCCTAAGGGATCAAATGAATCCAGAGGCCTGTAGTCCTGCCTATGAATAGGTTGGTAGTTTAGTAATAAAAATACAGGAACCCAGTTAAATTTGAATGTCACATAAACAAATAATTTTTTAGTATAATAATTACCAAGTATTGCATGGCAACCTATCTATAAATTCATATCATATTGCCATTTAGATAAATTACAACTTTGTACAGATGTTATGATTTTAATGATGTTATTGCTAAAGAAGAAAAAGGAAGCGCTTTCATTTCGTTTCACTGTTTTCAAAATGGGGGTGGGGATGGTGGAGACCAGCTGTGTTGGATTGTGCTGTCTTGAAAACATGATTTTCCACGAGCTGGTGCCCATGGAGGACTGAGATTCAGCTGCTAATAAATTCTGCAGCACTACCAGGGAACAGAAATCAGCAAGGATAAAATCTGAAGGGAGGGTCAGTGAGGCAGGTAAGAGCTGCTTTTCCATATTATCTAAATCACACAAAACTCAACAAAGCAGCTCCAGGAGAGGAAGCAAGAGTGGAAGGAGAGAATCATCCCATGTGGGTGTTGTTAGATTGTCTTTAGGAAAAGGCTTTCCCATGTCAGCACGAATAGCTGCTTTTATTTTATGTTCCTATTGTACACGCTTAGTCCATAAGAGAAAGTCAAGCATTTTCTATGTACTTAGTGGTCTGTCTTCATAATGCCCTGTTGCTGGGGAAGTAATACACTGTTTTCCTCATAAGGGGCATGGTGTTGCTGTGTTCATTTGTGCCCAATCCACAAGAATCTCTATTGATGCCTTTTTTTCCATTAAGCATTTAGATGCTACCTGGCTGTTAGGCCTGAAAATACCAGATGGAGCTTGGGAGCAGAGCAGACTCTGTTGTCATAGAAACGAGATGCTATCCCAGCTCTATGGAGCTGCCATATTTTAATTTTCTTTCACTGTGAGGAGTTCCAATAGGAACAAGTACCACAGTATATAGAGATACTGCCCCACCCACACACATACCTACTGCCACCACCACACACATTCACCCACCTTGGAAAATAGAGCTATATTTTCAAACATTGCTTAGATAATCCATTAATATATCCCTTGGTTTACTGAGAGCTTAAAACTATGGAAAAATGACCTGCTTTCCAGGTCGTCTAATCCAAGTATTACTGGTAAACAATATGCTTTGACATCATCTTCTTCTCCTAAATTGCGATTATGCATTTGTCCTGTCCCCAAATGAGACAATATCTTTGCTAGCCAGGACAGCCTCAGCTTTGACATTCCTGGAAATGCGACCAAAGTGTTTATAATCACTCTGCAATGTCTACACTCAGCAAGAGAATGGGAGTGACCGTTCTTGATCCTCTGAATTCCCCACAGTGGCTAGCAGAATGCTGAGAAACAGGAAAGGGTGATGAATTCTTGTGGCTTGATGTCCAAGCCTGAGGGAAGCAGCTCTTGGCACTGCTTTGCCTCTTTCTGGCCATTATCGCATCCTCCAGGGACTTCAACTGCAGGGGAAGAGTCAGACACAGATGGGGGGGTCAGACATATTTTCTAGAGACAAGGCTGCTTTTATGACCCTCCACATCTGGAAACTGGTTAAATGTAGGGCTTTTAAGGCTCTGCCTTGAAGAGTTGTGTTTAATAACAAAGGTGGTTTAGAAACAAATGTGGTTTAGTGGTTCCTGTATTAGCTTCCTATTGCTGCTATAACAAATTACCACACTCTTAGTGCCTAAAAACAACATAAGTTTATTCTCTTACATTCTGGAGGCTGGAAGTCTGAAATAGATTTCACTGGGCTAAAGTCAAGGTGTCAGCAGGGCTGGTTCCTTCTGGAAGATCTAGGGGAAAATCAGTTTGCTTGCCTTTTCCAACTTCCAGAGGTGCCTGCATTCTCTGGCTCATGGCCCCTGCCTCCGTCTACAAAGTCAGCAGCATAGTATCTTGTTTGCATTGTCACATTGTCTTTTTCTCAGATAGCCAAATTTCTCTCTTTCTCCCTCTTAAATTTAGGACTCACACAGATAATCGAGGATAATCTCCCCATCTCAAGTTCCCAAATTTAATCACATCTGCAAACTCCCCTTTGGGATTAGGACTTGGATATCTTCGGGGACCATTATTCAGCCTATCACCATTCCCATACCTGGATAATTATCAGAATTACCTGGAAGATATTCAAAAATAAAGATCCCCAGGCCATGTACTAGATTTATCTTATCAGAGTTTCTTAGGGTGTGTTCCTTGGAATTTATTTCTAAAACTCTCTCTAGGTGATTTTGTTGAAAACCTCTATTAAAACTTCTTCAGGCTCTTAACCAAACACCTACAGTGAGATTTTAGTAACACTGTCATTGGGGTCTCTGGACCATGTTCAGGGTCAATGTGTCTTGGGGGGAGGTGTTTTAAATATATTTATTTGGAAGGTTGGAAGGTCATACTATCCTCTGAAGTTCACAGCACTCCCAACAAAATAGCTTTGGCAAATAACTATATCGTATGAACTGGGCCCAGCAACTCATCAATTTAATAGTAAGGATACTAAAAGTGTTTGCTACTCCCTCCCTAGACTTTTAACCATATGAAATATGTATCTTGATACCTGGGATCAACTGTTGTTTCTTTTCCTTATGGAGACTTTTCCACTCACACCTCAAAACATTCTCTTCCTTCACAGATACTTCCATGTGGTTCTCAAAGCTCTTCAAGTTGCCTATTTTACCTGCTTCAAACAAATGGCTTTGGCAGAGGAAAAAAGCCCGTATGGTATCTTTAGAAAAACTGTAAATATTTCATTGTTTCTTACTAAACATACATTATGTACTCTGTAATGTAAATATTTTATGGACTGCAACCAGCAATTTTGGAATATATTGGTATGTTTGGAGAATTGCAGTTCAGTTAAAAATCCTGCACTGCACAACCAGCTCATATTTAAGCTACACAACTCTTTCAAAAGCATTTAACCCTCCGAATTTAAGGAGTAGTGGAATATGTTTTTTGAAGGGGACTTAAGGCCTGAGCTTAGAACCTGAGACAGCACTTTTGAATTAAAGCAGAAAGTTGGAAGCCGTTATAGCCGAGGCCTTCCATCCTCTGAGGGATGACAATCTAATATAGTTACCCATGCCCGAGTGGTTCTCATTTCATCCAGGAGAGAGATGGGGCATGCATACCCACAACCAGTTCATTCAAATGTCTGTAATCTGGTTGGGAGTGGAATCTGAGAAGAAAAGCTTTACCACACACAAAAAGGCAGAAAATCTTCCTCAGCTTTGGGATAAGTGTTTGGAGCTGTGCATAGGACAAGAAAATCTTTGCATTAAATAAAATGGCTAAACATCAAAACATTTAAGCCAGATTTTCAAATATAGACCTAAAATGCTTGGAGAAATTTTTTCTTTCAATTCCAGTGACTTTCCAATATAGAAGTCACAGAAGCCGCCCGCCATCATTCTATGTTACAACCCATTTCAGAGGTTGGCTGTAATCCAGGAGGTTGCATTATTCCAAATTGCCTGTCAAAAGCTGTCAAAACACTGCCATTATCAAAAAGTGGTCCTTTTAAATAATTTTCTCACTCTTTTCCCTGAAACTTTACTGGCATTGAGCCTTAATATCATAGCTTATAGGCATAGTAAGTGAAAGCCTTTCAAATGAGAAGTGGCAAAAATCTATTCTGGGCATACAACATCAACATACAAAACTCTAGCCTGAAAACCGAGTCAAGCTTGCAGATGTTATATCCCCCAAAGCAATCACCGTTGCTATCTACGTGTGAAATGGTAACCCAAGAATACAGAAATGATAAGTTCTAATAACATGAATTTTTCCACTTATTTTTAAACTGAATTCTATTTATTGCTACACTGCATAGTTTTCCTTTTTTCTCTCCTTCCATACTAAGTTTCTAAAAAAAAAGTATCTTACAGATTACTTATGTCTATTACCCTCATTTCGTAAATACAGAAATTGACACAGTGGTCTGATTTACCCAAGGCTTAGTAACAGACCCAGACCTGAATCCTGTACTGGTTCCAATACACAATACTTGGAAATCCATCTCCTTTACCTTCTCTTCTTTGCTGTAGACTTGACTTTACACAATTCCCCCTACTTGTATTAGAAAAACCTACCTAAAAAAGAGAAATCCCTGACATCTAGACTCTCTCAGGTAAAGACCTTGATGTGAAAACTTCAATTCTAGCTAAGAACTATTCTAAGACCATTTATTTTTCAAACAATGTAAGATGACAAAATGTTTTAGGAAGAGTGCTCTTATTTTGAGGCATTAAATTCAAGCAACGAATTAAGAAATCATCAGGGTAACGCAGTCCTACAATCACTGTGACAGTTGTATTTGTCAACATCTAGTTTTCAGAAGATACAGAACTCAAAGAAAATGCATAGCCTCCACAGTCAGACAAAGAGATACACGGAAATATTTCCCTAAACTATAAGTATATTAGAGAGAAATTTTAATGTGCAGGTGTGTCCTTTCAACAGAAACGCACTGCTTTTTGAACTAATGTAGAATAAAAATATTTCAAAATAGTTCTGCTGCTTCTGAGGATGCCAGTAATATATGTAATGGTTTTTGATCTTATTAACAAGCAGCTCAAACTTTTCAGCTACCATAAAATACAAATTGTAATCAGCACATTCTGAAGAGTAGTATTTCTCTCTGACCTGACTTTTGCTCTGCAGTTAACAACTTTGTTCTAATCCATAAAGAATAACTCTCATCATCTCTAAATTGTGTAAATGGGTTCCCAAAAGATCACTCTTAGGCCTAGTTTTCATGTTGAATGTTGTTCCACGTTCTAAAGCAATCTCTAGGGCTTGAGGAATTTTGTTTTTAAAATAATTGGCTTTACCTAACATGGACATAATAATTGTAATAGTCCCTAGATTGTAAGCTCTTACAGCAATTAACTCTATCCCTGAATTGTAATGCCTATCTCTAAACTTTGAGATGCTGATCCCCTAGCGTATAACCTGATTGGTCTCTGAAACAATGCGTATCTCTGAGACACCTGAAACTCAGAGCTAGAGCTCGGCAGATATGAATGTCAGTATTAGTGCATATAGCCACTGTCAAAAAAAAAAAAAAAAAAAAGCTGAGAAAGAGTCCAGACTTCAATTAGTGATATGAATGAAGCAGGTCTGGTTAAGAACAGGGCAAGCCAGGCCAAAGGGTAAAGGTTGAAACTGATTGTGTTTTAAAACTTCAACTTCCATATGAGACCAAGGGAAGAGATATCTATCTGGTACAGGATCTAAATTTTCTAAACGGCACAACTCTACAGTTGATTTGTTCAAACACCACAATTGCATGGAACTTTGAATAGGAAGTGAGATATGGTAGGTTAGTATAGGCTGGAGTGAAATAGTGATACATCCCAGAGTAATTTGGGCAGATAATAAAAAATATATTTACAGCCTCCCCCTCCCCAGCCCCAAGGATCTGGGAGAAGGTGCGGATGTGTTGGACATCCTCACCTGGACTGGTGTTGATGTTGTCACAAACATTGGGACTGGCGGTTTGATGTGCTGAGCCCTCGATCATGGGACTTGCCCTTATGAAGCTCGTTACCACAATGGAGAGTCTAAACTTGCATGTAATTGTGCCTAAGAGTCTCCCCCTGAGTACCTCTTTGTTGCTCAGATGTGGCCCTCTCTCTCTCTAACTGAGCCATCTCGACAGGTGAACTCGCTGCCCTCCCCCCTATGTGGGACCTGACTCCCAGGGTTGTAAATCTCCCTGGCAATGCAGAATATGACTCCCAGGGATGAATCTGGACCTGGCATCGTGGGACTGACAGTATCTTCTTGACCAAAAGGGGGATGTAAAATGAGACGAAATAGTTTCAGTGGTGAGACATTTCAAATGGAGTCGAGAGGTCACTCTGGTGGACATTCTTATGCACTATATAGATAATACCTCTTAGGTTTTAATGTATTGGAATGGCTAGAAGTAAATACCTGAAACTACCAAACTCCAACCCAGCAGTCTGGACTCCTGAAGACAATTATATAATAATGTAAATTACAAGGGGTGACAGTGTGATTGTGAAGACCTTGTGGATCACACCCCTTGTATCTAGTATATGGATGAGTAGAAAAATGGGGATAAAAACTAAAGGACAAATGGGGTGGGATGGGGGGATGATTTGGGTGTTCTTTTTTCACTTATATTTTTTATTCTTGTTCTGGTTCTTTCTGATGTAAGGAAAATGTTCAGAGATAGATTGTGGTGATGAACACATAACTATGTTATCCTACTGTGGACAGTGGATTGTATACCATGGATGATTGTATGGTATGTGAATGTATTTCAAGAAAACTGAATTTAATAAAAAATAATAATAATAATAATTGGTTTTAATTAACTCATTACCAACAAAGACATCTCAAGGACCTTCCAGAGGAGGATGAAGAATTCCAAGAAACCCCCCAAAAGAGCATTTTATTGGGTACTTTGGGTTCTTTACTATCCTGTTATGGAAAACACACAAGCCTAAAACATCTGCACTTGGGAAAGAATTATACAAAGAAGTATTTTCCCAACTGTGCCTTAAGGAATGCTTAATATCACTCAAGATTTTCATAGGCCTTCCTTAAAAAAGCAATGATTCTATGTGAAAATATGTTGGGAAACTGCATTTATGAGTCCCCCTGGAGGCTCGTAATGCATATTAATTTATTAAAGTTTCTGAGACATTCTGTAATAAATAAACCTGATTTGCATAGTTTAATCCAATATTCCCCAAATTATTTGACTAAGAAACCACTTTTGCATGTAGCATACTTAACCACTTTACTGACCAATGATGCTCTAGAAAACATGGGTCAAACCTTGGTATGGATTTCTATTTAGGCAGCTAACGAGGCCTCAGTCATAGGCCACTCAGCTTCCTCCTCTGGCCAGGAGCACCAAAAGCTGTGGTTCTAGTCTTGGCCCACATTCCTGTAAACTGTTAGTACAAGAAGGACAAGACATGAGTATATGGTTAGAACAGAGTAAATCATCACTGATAATTTTGCTGCTGAAACATAGGTCCTCCTGATGACAAAGATAATTGACACTTATTATGCACTTCCAACATGTAGAGACACCATTCTCAGTACTTTGGGTATAAACTCATTTAATCCACATAAACATAGTTTTTGACGTTTCCCTGATGAGGAAACTGAGACACAGCAAGTTTATGTTACTGGCCAAGGTTTCCAGCAAGTAAGTAGGATTCAGATTCAGGCCATCTGGTCCTAGAATCTCTGCTCTGAATGCACACACACATATGCACACACAAAAGCACACACACAGCTGCTTTTAAAAATGCACAGGAGTGCTTATCTATGCACATTAATTCTCATAGATATCTGGTTATGGCCAATATTTCCTTAGGTCCCCTTTGCCTAGGAAGGAGAATAAGGTTATAAAACAAATAGCACAATGATATCTCACTTTGAAAGCAATAACAACCTTTGGGAAGAGTGCATTATGTGACCCTGCTCCCACACAAGACTGCATCTAAACCTCCTAAAAAGAAATAAGGGCTGTCATCCCTTTAAATTAATTGATTTTCTGATACTAGCAATGGCAACTTACATCTGTTTTCTCATTTGATCCTTAAAATAATGCTGGGAAGGAAGCAGCATGATTACCACCATTGTCTCTATTTTATAGATGATGAAAGCAAAGTTTGCAAGTGAAGATAGTTCTAAACTAAGAAGCCCCCACTTTTGGTTGACTTTTCCTCAACTGAGAAGCCTTTAAAGTACACAGCATCTTTGCCCATTTTAAAAATTCCCTTAACCCCATACACTTTTTAAGGAACATGAGAAGTCAGTGTAGACACAAGCCAAAGACATCAGACACTTGAAAAATTAGTGTAAGAAACTATTATGTTTTTATGTATTATGTTGATTAATTATGACTATTAGTTATGAACAGGAATCATGTTTTTACCCATTGTGCATACAGTCACATTTTTGTGCTTTTACAAAATCTAACATATCTGTACTGATTTTCCTGCCAGAAATTTTTTCTTAAATTGCATTGTGAATAGATGGTGTGGCCCATTTCCTGTTATCCCAACTTCATGTTGTTCTTTTTCTAAGTTGTATGTTCCTTTTGTACTTAATCATCATTCAGAGTGATAGATGGCCACAAGGGTTCATATGTTGCAACTGTTCAGCTGTTTCAATAAATCACAAACAGTTGACACATCCCTTTGGTGTCCACATCACAGGGATGTGAACAAAGCCATGGGAGATTCTGCCCATAAGGAATATGTCCCTAAGCACTCCCTTCCAAGTGTTTATTTTCATGTTGATATCCAAAATCACTCATATTTACTCCTTATATATTAAATGAGATAGAGGAGTAATATTTTGAAATAGTTAACTACAAAAACAAGGAACAAAAAGTTTATTTACTATTGCAGTTGACTGAAAATTCTGCCACGACTTGTTTGCACATAAATTCATATTTTAGCTCCTTTGTAAGAAATCAATCCAAAGTCAAGAGCCCTATAAGCGAATATATTTCAAAGACATGCAGCACTGAATTATATACCTACTACTTATGTGTAACATAAAGGGAACATTCATACTTGGTTTTGAACCATAGACAGCTCTGCTGCTACCCATTCTGCACTTAGGCAAAAAGCTTATGCTTCCTTCTATCTTACAAAGAGAATATGCACTCAAGTCAAATAAATAAATATTTGCAATTCCTGGAACTTAATGCCCATGAAGTGATGCATTGTTTTGAAGTGTGTTTTCAGATAATGGGAAGAAGTGCGGCTATGGGGTAAGGGAAAGGCCATGTGTCATGGCCTTTTGGGCACCATGTTAACATCACGTTAGGGCCTTCTCCGCCATCTTGAAAACCAAACTCCCATGTTGGCAAATGGCCAAGGTTTTCATGAAGGGAATTCAATGTCTTCCCTTTCTTCTTTATAAATAACAGGAGGGCAAAAAGCACTGAAGGTTGTCCCTTGACCCTCTGGTAATAGCCAACATGGATCAATGTCATAATGATAGCACTAAGTTGTGTAAATATCAACACCATGGTGGAGGCATAAGCAGGTGAGATGGATGGTGCCACATTAGAATCTTGAAATAACATGTGTTTCTGTGATTGGTACTACCAGTTCTGGGACACAATTTTTGAAATTCCGTTGCTCTGCTGCTCTCGAGAAAATACTGTGTACCAATACTGTGTTAAACTTTTCTTTTCAGGGATTATCCTTTTTAATCCTCAAAACAACTTTATGATGCAGGTAAAGTTGTTGTCCCCATTTTAGAACTGGGGTTTAGAGAGCTTAAGAAACTTGCCTAAAGTCACACAGCTAATAAACGGTGGTACTGAAAATCAAATTGAGACCCAATCAGTTTCTGTTCATTTATGGTGCATTTTGTGAACTTTAAACCAGGGTATCTCCCCCTCCTGATATCTGCATACATTTCTACCAAGGTCTTGTTTTCACATAAATCCATAATCTCTTTCCTTGTAAGGCAAGGATTTAATACTATTTAATCTTCAGAGGAAGTGTTGAATGCTAACAAGCTACCCAGGCTTTTGGGGAGATGGGATAATGGAGGAGAGATCTTAAGAATAAATTCCTGGAGGTATACTTTATTTTCATTTTGATGTTAGTAAATTCTTGAAAAAAAATTGTTAGTAAATTATTGAATAATTTTCACCATCCTACTACAAGTATTTATTACGCTCCCATGTACCAAATTCATATATACTCATAGTTCTTACTCGGTGGATTTGCTATCTAAAGAGAAAACCCAAAGAAAGAAATTGTGAATTGAGAGATAAAGAGGAGAGAGAGCAAGAGAGAGAGGAAAGAAAGGGAGGAGAGGAAGGAAAAGAGAGAGAGAGGAGAGGAGAGAGAGCAACACTTTTAGTTTTCCTTTCTCATAAAATCTAGTTTTCCCCAGTTGAATTCAGGTGCTGTAGTTTTTCTCTGTTCTGTCTAAAAAATAATTTTTCAATCACTTAACATTGTGTGGTCTCTGGAATCAAGACTCTCTCTTACAAAAATGCAGCGATGGCCATATTTCCACAGCCAGGAGAAAAGGAAAGATGGAGACAGTTTTCTCGATAATTGCTTCCATCCTCCCCCTTGTTCTGGCCGTGGAAACTTGGCCAGGGACTATTGAAGAGATGTTGCATTGATTTCCCCCCCCCTCCCATTACTGTTTCCTCAGCTTGAAATTCTGTTCTTCTGAGTTGTCACATTCCCTCTCATTCTTCAGGTCAGATGTCACTTCCTCTGGGAAACCTCTACTAACTCTATCCTCACTTCCCTCTTAGGGCTTGCTCCCTCGGTCTCCTATAAAATTAACCACCCCTTAATTTTTGCTTCTGTAACTTACTTTATACCATTCTCATAGCACGAATCACTATTTGCTTTTCTGTCTTCCCCTTTAGTAGAAGCTGCAAATTTTATGAAGACAGGGATTTTTTTTTTAAATTTTTAGTCACCGATATGTCCGCAGAATGCATGGTACATAGGAGGGCTCACTACCTGTTTATTTGGTTTTGCATCAAAAATGACATAATCACCATCTTAACCAAATTCCAAGGGAAAAGAAGTTTCCCCTACATCAGTGCCTCACCCTCACCCCATCATTTCCCAAAATTAATACCAGCTCCACTACTCCAGGGCTACCCCCATTTGTCCACGTTTTGAATTTTATTTATGCAGTTGTAAGTTGGAGCAACACATTTTTGGTGGGGATGGATCCAAAGCCAAACTGCCTGATGAAGGAAGAAGCCTTCCTTTCCTCATTCAGCAACTGGTGAGGGTTTTCCAGACTTGACTTATTTCAACTGGCTTTATGGGTCTCAGCTGAGTGAGGGAACTGAGCTCACAGAAAACCACATAAAACAACAAAGCCAGATTCTTCATGGTGGCTCTGTAGTTGAGGTGGAGTCTATTTCTTATTTGTATGTGGTAGGACACTTCCTTTTGGGGCCTGCTTCCTCCACCCCAATCATGGCATGTTATTGGTGAGACTGTTCATCAAGGTAAGTGCCACCACCCACAGGGAACGGACATGTCCTAGAGCAATCAGAATATTCCACCTTGCCAAGTACAATGATTGGCCAGAGTTGGGGATGTTACCCAAGCAGAGCCAACTGGTCATTTGTTTTGAAATTTGATATGGATTAAAGGGATGGGTGGGAGATAGAGACAGAGACAGGGAGAGACAAGGAGAGAGAGAGGGAAAGGGAGGGAGGAGATAGCTGAAGAATGAAGATAGTGCATGTTACTAGGGTCAGTGTCCAGAAGAGTGTCCTGAGCCCAAATGTGCAGATCAGTGCAAAACCAGTGTAAAGATTTTTAACCAGTCTACCCTGGTTGGAGGGCCTGAAGAAAGTGTCCTCGGGGCTGGAACCCACTATCGGTAGCCCGGAATGTCAAGGGTCATCTTTGCCCCCACATGGCTACATCCAGCTTGGGAGGAAGCCATTACAAATGCAGCAAAGCGGAGAGAATGAAAAAAGCAGACATATTCCTGATGATGTCATCCAAAGCCCTGGATCCAGCCATATTTGAACTTCCTAGTAACAGGTGACAATAAATTCTCTTTTTGGCCTCAGCTAGTGTGAGTTTAGCTTCTGTCACTTGCAATGAAAGAGCCCTAATAGATTTTTCTAAAACACAAATCTGCCTCCCATTTCCAGGTTACAGAAAAAGCATTTCAAGTGCAATGATACAAGACGTTGCCTTAATTTCAATGCTATACTTGATCATTACTTTGGGGAAGAAGCTACTAATGATTTTAAAGGAATGGGCAGGTAGAGAGAGTTCAGATTCAGACTCTGAGCATATGTCTCACCTATACATCAAAAGTTAGTCCCCCATAAAGTTTCCGGCCTACATAAATATAAAGTGTGTCCCTCACGAGTGGTTGCATTGGCCTGCTAGCGTTCCCATTAAGGCACATCACAGCCTATGGATTCTGCCAAATGTGCACTTCTAATATAAAGTGAGTTTATATTCTGACTGAACATCTTGGTACCTATTGAACTACAGTAAAGATGCTTGGTCAGAAAGGTTGGAAGTTAATGAAGTTCCTCTTAGTTTGCATTGTTTTTTCTGTAACCTAAAAAACAAACAAACAAAAAACCCAAACCTTAATAAATTAAAAGGACCATTGATCAGTCAAATAGACCCCACATTTTCAGTTTTCCTGTACTATATCATGCCTCTATTGAAGTGGACTATTATAGCTGCCTGAAAAAGTAGTGTTTGATGTCTGTAAGCACAGTCAGCAATCAATACTTTGAAATTTGTACCATTTGTACCTTTAAGTCCTGGCACATCATTTTTTACTTCACTCAATCTGCTTACTGTTGAAGAAAAAGAATTTTGAACCATTGCCACAAAGCACATTTATGTGTGAAACAGGGTTCATTTTTATAGTGGGAAGTATATCATTTTGACGTTTATTTGCAATATTAATTGTATGTATCGATTCATTTTTTTCAGAAATTTTAATTTTACTATCAATGTTACCACTGATGACCTTATTTTGGTAAGAATGGTCTTAGGAGAACTTGAAAAGATTTTGGAGTCAAGTCATGGATTTTTAAATTCAAAAAGGCAACATATGCTGTAATATTAAATTAAAATTCCATAATCAGTTGTTGGTTCAAGGACAAACTTGAGCAGGAAATGCATTTTTTTAAAATGTTGCCTCTTAGCTGTTAGAGTAAGAATGAATGACCTTTCACGGTCAGTGACTCTTTACTGTCTCTGTAACTCATGTCCCATGTTTGATCCTAGCCCAAATATAAATATAGTTGGGAAGTTTCCTTTAGCCATGTCTAAGTATTGCACCGATTTTGGTTATTAATCACAAGAGCAAGCTGTCTCAATACTTCTTCCTTGAATATCACCCCCCCACCCCAACATACATACACAGTCACTTAGGAATACTGTTAAAACAACAACAAAAACGACAAACAAAAACCAAGATAACCTTCTTCCCTACAAGTTTGGGGTTTGAGATAGATGAGTAATGACCCCATACGAGGAATGCCTGAGTTTAACGTGCATGGGAAGAGGAGAGCTCGAAGAGTTGCCACCCTAGTCTCCAGGGAGCTCCCCCAGAAGGAGGAAGGCAAACTTCAGCCTCGTAACAAGGAGTGCATGCTCTCAGGCCGTTCAAGGGGATGTAGGGCTTCAGTTGGGCTGGAGGCTTGTCACTGAAGGATCACTGCCAGCAAGAGAGGAGCTCTCTTCAAAGAAGATAACTACGGTCTGTGAGAGAGAATGGTAATCCAGATTCTTTCCTTTAACTTGCTGTAAAGTACGGGTCAGTTACTTTGTTTTGAGGATGTGATCATTAAAAATATATTACGTTGCACAATTTAGCGTTCTCATTTTTCTCAAGCACCTTCTGTGTGATTATGTGATAGACATGATGGAGGAATGAGGGTGGGAGAGAAGAAAGATCCTTGCAGCTAAGAAGCCTATCATATGATGAGATAAAAATTAAATGTGTGTAGTTGTCAAACAATGTAATAGGAAGTCAGTGCCTGAAGAAATGTATAGATAAAGTGCTGTAAATATTTAGAAAAGGAAAAGATCATCTCTGCCATGAGGAATTTGAGAAGACTTGAAAAACGAGAGGGCATTTGAGTTGAATCTTGTAGGATGGGTAGAGAGAGATGAAGGAAAGGAAAATATGAGCATATTCAAGAAGCATTGGATTAGCCCAACATATATGGCATAAGATACAAGGAGTAGAAAAGTGGAAGATAAGAAAAGCAGGTTGGAGCCAATCTGTGGAAGGTCTTAAATGCCAAAATTAAATTTGAACTTTCCTTTGCAGACACTGGGAAGCCATTGAATATTCTTTCATAAGAGGGACGGGATCTAGCTACGGTTTAGGAAGATCATCCCAGCAGCATTCTTCTTAAAGTGAGAATTGGGGCAGAATGGAGGAAGAGAGCCCAGGAGGAAGGTGGTGAAAGCCTGATTGGGGAAGGGACAGTTGGAATGAAAAGCAGGGAAGCAATAAAGACAATATGGTAGAGGTAAAATTGTCAGGTCACAGCAGCTGCTTGACTGGGGATGCAAGAGGTGGGGGGAGGAGGGTTGAGTCTGGACAATGAGAGGATGATGGGAGGTGAAGTATTTGATTTTGGACATGTTCACTTAAAATTTCCTGTGTGAGATTTAGGAGAGGAGTCCAGCAGACAGCTAAAAATGTGGGTCTGGACCTCGGGAGAGAGGCCAGAGCTAAGATAAAGATTTGGGAGTCAGCCACAGAGAGGTGAGAGTTGAAGTCGTGAGAATGGATGAGATCACCAAGGAAAAACCGTATGGAGGGAGGACAGAGGATGAGCACATAAGAACTAAAAATGGAAGAAGGAAACAAAAGTATTTTGGAAGACTAGTAAGTGCCAGGGAAATGCTGTGTAGTTATGAGGATTCATAGAATAAAAGACAATTATTTGGAGCTGAGAGAGGCCTTAGAGATCAGTTGGTCCAGTCATTTCATTTGATGGGAAGCAGAGGTTCAAAAAGGTTAAATTACAGCTGGCTAACAGCTGTATCCTGGGCTGTATTTCGTCCAAGTTGAGAAGAAGGTGAAGCCTGTTTCCCCGGCCCTCTCACCTTCTTTTCTTTATTATTTACAATAACATTAATAGCAGTGGCATTTATTGAGTGCTTTCTCAGAGATGTGGTAGAGTGTAACGGCTTAGAGTTTTGGAGCCAGAGACTGCCCAGATTCAAATCTTGGTCCCTCTACTTCCTAGTTGTACGATTTGAACAAAATACTTAAACTTTCTAAACCTCCATTTTCTCAGCTATAAATGGGAATAATAACAGCACTTGCCTCATAGTGAATATATGGAAAACATTTAGATTAGTACTTGGCACTTAGTAACCACTAAGTGAGTATTAGCCATTATTTTACTAAAGTGGTCTAAGTTATGATGACCATATACTCTATTGTCCAAACTGGGAAAGAACCATGCAGAGCCATATTGAAGGCTGAAGCTTCTATTTAAAATTTTGGTATTTTATTAATCACGAATTTTTGCACAAATTTTGAGTTTTAAAAATAATGCATTAAAATATTTATCATGATTACAGAGTCTTTTGGCATCCCCTTAAATTTTGCTCCCAAGGCGACTACCTTACTTGTCTCACCCTAGTTCTGGCTCTGCTTTTGAGGGTAAAATGTGAGACTTTTAATAATTATGCTGGGACAATAGGCTAAATCAGTATTTTCCTGGGCAAAATGGCCCGTATGTTTCCCCCAGCCTCTTGTGCACCATCTGCTGAACTCCTCTCTATTTGCAAGGGGCTTTGTGTAGATGACTTGTCACCCACTGGTATATTCACTGCCTTTCCCAAGGCATGGCTATGATCCCAGGACCCATTGGGGGCTATATATGAAACACAGGATATGCTCTACAAAAGGTCACCTGGAATTGTACGCTGGATCCCACGTCCTTGCCTCAAAGAAGTTGTTTCTCTGCAAGGCTCTGGCCTTAACCTTCAATCCCTAATTCCCTGAAACATGCCTCTGAGCCCAATGATGCACTGAGGTGAAAATGACTAACAGCTTCATGTCTTATTATTTCCTGGAATATTTGCATAACTGGGGGGATAATAATAGAAACTTATTATTTCCTGGAATATTTGCATAACTGGGGGGATAATGTTAATCCTTATTTCCTAGGATTAAATGAAATGATGTGTATGGACATGGTACGTGCTTGATTGGTAGCAGTACCTATCATTACTATACACTGAAAGTAGTTACGTAACACCTAAATAGTAGATTGGTGTTATTACTATAGCTGAACCATATGAAATTACCAGAAGTCAACAGTGTTCGACCTACAAAAACGGCATTACATATGGTTCAACCTATTACTGCTCCTATTATAATAATTAGAATATTAGATTGAGCCATATGAAATTGGCATTTGGAGAGATCAAAAATCAATTCATGTGGTTCAACCTAATATAAACACAATGTTGACAACAATGAATCCAAAGGGTTGAGTTATTGACAATTGTTACATTTGATAATCACTTTACATGGGAAACCACTTGCTTTATGAATTAGAAGGCTCTCCCTGATTACATGCTGTGCAATAATCTACAAGCATCTTTTCATTCCACTCCATTCCATTCTGTTCTATCCAATCCCATTCCATGCCACAATCATTTATGGAGCTTCCATACATGCCATGGATTGAGAGACGAATTTAAAAAAAAACAAATGCCTGTAGGTTTTCTCTGGAGCACAGTAATTTGATGACTGAGGGTGTACTGCAGGTTGTGTCCTTATAGAAATTGTAGAAACTATTGTAAGTGGGTTACTGCACATGGTAATTTTCCTATGTCGATAATTCCCAAATTTTCCAGATAGCATGCACTTTTTCAACAGAGCCAGTGAAGTGCTAGGAATGATATATGAGATGGCATCAGATGATGGAGGGAAATTTTTCTACTTCCAGCTTTATTCCTAGTTCCATAAGATACAGCCCAGAACAAGCTGAAATGAAGCCTATATATTTGATTTTGACTTGCTGAAACACACTGTGAACCACTTCAGCCCTGACTCCCTAAGTCAACTCATGAGAAGACAGGATTTAAAATTTTATAAGCATTATACTGTCCAGAAACAATATGGCTTATGTAACAGTATGTCAGCCAATGTCACCTTTTCATTTTTGAATTTGTAGAGAGCTGGAGAAATTTGCAAACTCATCCCACTGTCTTTCCAAGCCTTTTCCCTGACTCCTTAGATTCTCCTCTTTCTCACTAATTCAGCTGCTCCTAGTTTACAAAACATTTAGCCTTTAACTCAAAGTAGGTTTAGCGAGTAGTAAATATTCTAGTTAAATGTGGGTCAAAAACCTGGGAATCAGGAGGCAGGAGAGAGAATGCCCAGGAAATCAGTTACCAAGAATCTATGGATTCGATATTTTTCTTGAACTCTCATTAAAACCAATTGAAGCAGTAACTGGGACATGAATTAGCTCTCTGAAAGAGTAGATGAAAGATAAGCGGCATATGTGAGTGCAATCATAAACCACTTTGATTGCAAGAATTATCCCCCTAAAGATGACCAAATATGCAAAAAAAATTTTTTAAGGTGATTCCAGAAAAAAAAAAAAACATTTTCAAAGTCACTTAAAAATATTTTGAGGCCCAATCTTTGTTTTACTGACTGCTTTATTTCTTTCTCTCCCTGGAATAAGGTGAAAGAGCCTTTCACATGTCAAGCTAAAATTGTCTCTTTCCTTTTTCTCCAGAATCCCTTGTCCTCCACCCTCTTTCTCTAACCCTAGCCTTTCCCTGGCTAAAGCGGAGACCATGTGCCAGCCTGAGCCACTGGGCCCCTCTATGCACAGACTACAAAATATGTTTATTCGTTCTCTGGGATTCTATAGCTCACTCCGAATAGCCTCTGTCCCAAACAGTAGAGTGACTCAACTTCTCTCAGCCTAACACTTAACCTGGTTTCCCTTCCTGACAGGAGTATTTTTCCCACTTCTGAGGAGGGGGTCTTTCTGAAGGATAAGTCACCTCTTCTGCTTCAAAAAAAAAAGAAAGGTTTTTTATCCACATTTTGTTATTATCATATTAAAATAATTGTTTTGCCACTTAGCTTCTCTAACACAGAAATTTATTAATTTTAAACAAATTGTAACTCATTTTTGCTTCTTTCCAAATTGCTTTTCTGTGAATCATGCTAACTTATTCATTCATTCACTGAATTTTTATTGCTATTCTGTTACGTGCACATAAAATACAGTGAGTTATTCAATGCTGTGAATTACTCACTGTTGAGAGCCATTCAAAGACGATTAAGAAATAGTCCCTACCTTCAAGAAACTTGAAATCTAGTGAGGGTACTAGTAAATGTACACAGCAACATATAATTCAAGGTAGACTGTAATCAATATCATTCAAGTTAAATGATATGTGTTCAGATAAGCTTTCTCCTGAATGTCTTTGAGACTTGCAGTCTAAAACCTTTATCTCTGACCCAGGTATGTAAAAAATTATGTACCACCAGACTTTTTTTTCACAATATCAGTTCTTTTAAAAATAATTTAGTCATAAGAGACTTCCTCCGTTTTCACTCTCAAAGAACCACAGCTTCCGAGCCAATGTGTCAGGATAAGCCTTACAGCATAGATGAACTTTGGTAAATGGGAATCACTCTTAAATGTGGAAACCAAAAAATCAATGCCAATATTTCAGTGGTAACACAAGGATAGATTAATGACTGAAATAAAGAATGCCTCAGAAAACTCAGAATCATCACCATTGCTAACTCTTTCACTTATATTTAAGAAAAAAATTCTACTGTTATCAGCTCAGGTACCTACAGATAGGTATTTAAGTATGAACTTGTTCTTTGGCATCCTCAGGGATCATCATGGAGAGAACTTATTAGTATTTGTTAATAACATATGTGGACTGTGTGAAACAATTGCAAAATGATATAGTACAACAATTCCCTGTAATTTCCCAGCACCTAGGACAGTGCCTGGCTCATTGTAAGTAAGTGGATGAAGGAACACAAAATTCCCATACCTACCAAAGTGCCTGGCATACGGAAGGCACTTAACAAATGCTTGCTAAGGAATGACTGAATAATAACTCTTACAGTCAATGAAGTCACAAAACTCATTTAGAGTCGTCAGTGCTGATGCATGTCCTTTGGGGGTTCCAATATCTGAGTATTTTAGCTGAAGGTCAGAGTCCATACTTCCAGGTTTCCAGGATCACAGCTGTCCCTTCCCCTTCACTTGGTCAACTCCTACTCATGCTTTGAGAATCATCTTTAATGTTGATTTCTCAGAAAGTCTTTCCTTGACTCCTTGATCAGTGTTTTAGTTTCTTATTTGCTAAAACAAATGCCATGCAACGGGATGACTTAAACCACAGGAATTTATTGGCTTGTGGTTTTGAGGCTAGAAGCTCAAAATCAGGGCCTCGGCAAGGCGATGCTTTCTCCTAGAAGACTGTAGCATTCTGTGGCTGGCTGCCAGCCATCCTCAGTCCTTGGCTTTTCTCTCACATGGCAGTGTACATGGCAGCCACTTCCAGCTTCTCTGGGTTCTGTTGGCTTCCGGCTTCTTCCTTTGGCTTTCTTTTTCTGTGTCTGAGTTTCATTCTGCTTATAAAGGACACCAGCAAAAGGATTAAGGCCTATCCTGATTCAATTGAGCCACACATTAACTGAAGTAACCTCATCAAAATATTCTGTTTACAATGGGCTCATGCCCACAGGAATGGATTAAGATCAAAAACATGTTTTTCTGGGGTATATGGCTCCAAGCCACCACACCAGCACTTATACAGGTCTGGCATATGACTCACCAGTAGCAGATTCATCTAGGTAATTGTTACAACTTCCACTCAGGTCTATTAAATTAAAAAATAGAGAGGAGGGGCGGGAATAAGGCTGTGGGAGGTAGGGAGGTACCTACAAGCTCTCTAGGTAACTCTGAGATAAAAATTTGACCATACCGTTATAGACCACCTTGAATCCCTCCTGCTTTATACTTTCATAGCAACCTATACTTTCATTTTTGTAATCTGCTTGTAATTAGACCAAAAACTCCATGAGATTAGGACCATAGCTGCCGGGTTCAGTGCTGCATCCCCCGTATTTAGTATAGTAACTGGCTCATAGTAGCCCTTATTATGTATCTGTTGAATTGCTTGATTTCAATACGAGTCGCATATTCCTTATTTGTAGAATAAGTATAATAATAATCTTGAATGGTTGATATGAAGGTTTGAGATAATAATGTAAAGGACCTTGCATGTAAAGATTATGACAAATGCCTGAATTTTAGTAAGTATTCAATTACTAGAAGCTTTAGTAATAGTAGTATAATTATTCAGAGTTTAGATCAAGGGTTACCAACTCATATGCCTATAGGCTCTGGGCAGGTAATGCAAATTGCACTAGCATGCTGCTTTTATATTATCCAGTAGGAAGTGATAGGAATTCTGGTGAGCGGAGTTTGTACGCACCATCTAAAGGATATTTAGCTCTTGCCAATTGGTGCTATGTAGGTACTCATACCCATAGCTATCAAATCTTTTGATTTTTCAAGAGAAACTAGAAATATGATGTTTCATCTGAAATTGAAAAAAAAAAAAGGCTCTGGCAAGTCAAACAAAACACATTTGTCTGTGGGCCATGAGTTTGTATCCCCTGATTCATCCCAAGGACCAGGGTATGACAGACCCACCTTCTACTGAAAATGGGACTGGAATTGTTTACTTTGGTTGAGCTCACTGTGCTTCTGGGTTTGGGAGAACATCCGTTCCAACCAATCAAAATGATAATAGGAGAAAGGTGATGACAATGTGCTTAGAGTTGACCCCTCAAGGAGTAGTTCTTTTCGGCTGTGCAAGGCCAGGATAGATGTCCAGGAATACTCACAGCTGGGTTTGACATTACTACCAATTCAAATGGTAAGACAATAGCAGAGAATCGTCGTGAATGCTTTGATTTAATGTTTCCCAGTAGCTTTCTTGGTGAACTGTGTACTGCCTTTGCAGTTAGGTTATTTATTTACACCTAGGAGAAAAGAATTATTTCCAACAGCTAGGGGGCTCTAGCAGTCCACCTTTCAGATACAAATGGATTTGCTATCCAGATTCAAATCTAAAAATGGATGACTTTTCTTTCTCATCTCTAAATATGAATAGACTAATAGTATCTAAACATTGTTTAATCCATGTCCAAAATGATGGATATTTTTTGTCAAAAGTTCTTTTCTTTATTTCACTTTTTGTCCTTTACATTTAAACAAATTTCCTGTATGTAATTAAGCTTCTTGATTTTATATTGAAAGTATTCTTCTAAATATCTTCATTAGGAAGGAAATTTCAATTGATGTAGCAAATTATTGAAATGCCTGGTAATCATCCTAAGCATTCAGGTTGGTATATTTTAACCCAATTCTTACCTAGTAGATCTATGGAAAAACGATATATTGATATTGATAGAACACAGGAAAAATAAATTCTCATTCCACAAAAATTACATAATTTGACCATTTTACAACCCAAACAACTTTTCAGCTCTTAGGGATGCTTCTTCACAAAAGAACATTTAAGTGGAACATCTGAAGTTTTATCTGCTCAACACCTCTACTATTTTTTCTGACATTTCCACTATCAAGACACTTAAATGTAATAATTTAGCCTTAATTCCCAGTTTCTCTTTCTTTTGCCCTCCATTCTGCTCTAGGACACGTTTTAAAAGCACTTAGAGGCCCTAAATGGACAGATTTAGTAAAATCTTCATCCTGCTTCCACAGCCCCATCTCATACAAAAGGTTAAATAAACTCTTTTCTCCTCCAGTCTTCACCCCCTAAAAATATTGATTGTGGTAGAGGGGGGAGGCAGAGGGAGATTTCTCTCATGTGAAAGCTACTCAGAAAAAAAGATTTTTTTTTGAATTGCTTCTTTTCAGATGCTAAATGCCCACTTCCTCTTTCTTATCAGCCACTTGACTGTACTACTGAAAATAACAGTACTTAAACAAGTACCCACATATATTTTCAGTTTCCTGAACATCTCAAAGATCGCTGTTTCCCAAATATACTGACTTCAGGAAAATAGAAAATGAATTTTATTCCAGACCCTTCTTTCCAATTTGCAAACACATGAAAGTTTAAGAGAAATGCAATCCACATGTTTTTGGCCATTTCTACTTAAATGTATCCATCCAAAGGGTTTTTTAATTTTCCTTTATGAAACTGATCTGACATCTAAGAAGCTTTTAAAATAAATCTTGGTGTTCTTTAAAATTTTTTTTTTCTTAGAAAGAGGGAGATTATTTTAGATAAGGCTAAATTAATACAAACCCTTAAGATTTGGCTTTGGCTTCAAATTTAGAAGTTGTTTTGGTAAGGGTAAGTTCTAAATTCACTCCTAAATGTAACACATCATCTATTTCTCCTCTATTTTTATTACTTCTCTTTACATTGTTTCAAATCCTTTTTGCATAAGAAATCATTCATTCACTCAACTTATATTTAGGGTGCCTACTGGGCCAAGGCCTGTGCTAGGTGTTGGGATTCAGCAAGAACACGGCAGACATGCTGCTCCCTGCCCTTATGAAGCCAAGAGACTAGCAGAGGTATTGAACCAGGGATTTCAAGTCTAATGAGAGGCTTGCAAAGGCTCAACATGGGAATAGCCCAGAAGGCTTCCTAGAGGAAGTGTCCTACATGCTAGGATCTTCAGCCAAACAAAAGAGGAGCAAAGTGCTTAGGAAAGTGAAGGAGGAGAGATGCAAGGTGAGTGGGGCAGATTATGCAGGACCCCATTTCTCCATCTGCCTCTTAGAATTCACAGTGCAGGCATGGCCATTTTTAGGGGTAAAACAAGATCCTCCAGCCTGACACACCTCCCTGTCCAGCCATCTGTGAGCTTTTCGCCTGAGTGCCTCTGGCAAGGCAAAACAAAGTCCCCTTTTCTGGATCCACTTATTTATTTATGCAATTCTGTTTAATTATTAATATATATAATTGTATGTGCATATACATAATTGTAAGTATATATAATATATATGCCTTTATATGTATATATATGTGTATATATATATGTATATATATTCTTGTATATATATATGAATGCACTCACTTGCATTAGAGTGAAATTGACTAAAAATGCTTCTGAGTTAATTCCCCCAAAGATGTTTATGTTTTGACAGCGGGAGATGGTAATTATATCAAACCTTTAAAGCTGAACCCTCAGACAGCAGCCAGCAAAGTAGGGGATCATTTCGGGAGGATAGAGAGCTGTCCTGAAGCCCTTGGATGGACATGCCATTCACTGGATTTGGAAATATCCAAGAAAGTCTCAGTTATCCACTCAAAGGCTGTGCTGACCTGACATTCTTAACCATTTCTTAGTCTTCATAGTAATTACAGTGAGAACAACCCAGGTTAGTCCAAATAGTCCCTAAGATTTGGGGAAGGTATGGAGGGGAAGGGGCCTAGGATAACTCTTTGAATTATCCAGATTTCTATTTATCAAGGTTGTATTTGATCCTGATCAACTCATACATTTGAGTTACTACCTTACTATTTCATGAATCAAGCAATTAGACAATTGACCAACCACTTTCAAAGATGAATTATTGAACCCTTGTCAGCCCAGTGTGGTAGGTGCTGCAGAATATAAAAATTTGGTATCGGCCCTCAAGAATAGCATGAAGACTTGGATAAATAGTATGGCACACTGGAAAGGACATTGCACTTGAAAACTTGCCTCCTCAGTGAAGCAGTGACCTTAGGTAAGTTACTAGACAGCTCTGAGCTACAGTTTCCTCATCTGCTCAGAGAGAATAATAACTTCTCTCCACCACAGAGTAGTAATAAGGATCAAATAATGTAATAATTCATGTGAAAGTGGTTGGTAAACTATAAATTGTGTGTGTAGGGGCTTAAAGAATAAGGAAAAGTAACTGCATTAAAAAAAAAAAACCAGCATGTTTAATAAATGATGGCAATAACCCAGCCCCATTATGGGGAACAGTTACTGTCATCGTCTGCATCACTGATGGCACAATTAACTTAATTAACGCATACCTCTGTGGCTAGTCTGCTGAAATAAAACTTTTCCTTTTAACGTGCCCCTGCCTTGCCAGCGAGGTAACTCCGAGTCATGCATTTTCCAAGCAAGGAGGCCCAAGTGCTAAATGGCTTTTAGTTGGTATGCAGAAAAGAGAATTCCAGAATATCCACATTGTCAGGATATTATAAGCCCTACCAAAATCTTGTATAATAGGGCAAAGACCAACACAACCTAAAGTGGCCGTGTGTCTTGGTGGGATGGATATGACCCCAAAAGGAAGCCACTATTACCAAATCGAGGGTTACTTCCCAAAAGGATGGCATCCTCTTCGGCGTGAGGTTCTAACAAAGGAACTTTGGCCTTTGGTCTGTTGTGATGGCAACAAAGATTTTTGAAAAATGAGAATGAATCTGTGACTAGCTGAGGAGCAAGTCTGCAGGTTGGCTGCTTTGCAATAGCGTGGAAGCTTGCTGATCACCTTGGTTGATGCTATTTGAGGCTGAGAAGGGGAGACCTGGGATAAAGGGGCATTGCTGCTTCTACTTTGAGGGTCTTTAATTTCATCCCAGTTCTTCAGAGTGGCTGAAAACCTCTTGGGAATGAACTTTCCTCCTATCCTCTAATTCCTTTCTCCTTACTTGTGCTCACCTACTTGGATTTCCCTTTCTACCTTCCTCACCTAGCTCATCTGACTGCAGAGCCTTATTTTTATTTCCACTCATGTTGACATTTAATCCCATTATCCTTTACAATATTATTTAATATTTCAGATATATAGCTCATCTCCCCCATGAGATTGCATTTTACTTCAGAGCCAAAATTTTTATTTTGGCAGCCTAGCAGAGGGCTGATCCATGATAGATACTCAGTGAATAATGGTTGAATTGAATTTATTTCCTTTCCTTTCTCTTCTTTCATTAGAAATTGGATGTGCTAGTTCTTCAAGGCTAGCTGCATATGTTGGAGACCCAGTATTATTGTCAATAAAACAAGTTCATTTGTCTCTTTCCTACCAGTAAGGGGGTGGGGCATGCAGGACAGGCACACAGCTTTGCTCCCAGAGGACATCCTGGGAATGAGGTCCCTTCTGGCTAGTAGTTCTGCCATCCCTAGTGTGTTGTTCTCATCCCTTGGTCAAATATAACACACCAAGCAGCAGAATGGAGGAAGATGGAAAAGGGGAGAGTGAGGGCACTCATCGGAGGGTCTTCATATCATTTCTGCACATCTTATTCATCAGATTCTGGCCATGTGACCACAGCTGGTGGCAATGGAGCCTGGAAAATGTAATCTTTATTCTGGGTGGCTAGATGTCCAACTAAAAATCAAAGTGTTATTACTACAGAACAGTATCTTTCAAAGTTTTTAACCAGGATTCTCAATAAGAAATAAATTTACATGACAACCCAATAGATATTCATACAAATATAGAAATGAAACAAAAACCTTTATAAAAGAACACTTACCCCTTTGTGTGATGCATTTTCATATTTTTATATTTTATAGAACAAATGTTGTTTATGACTCACTTTTGCATTGGGGTATGATCTGCAATCTGAGAGCGCACCTAAAGAAGGACAAGAGAAGGATCCTAGAGAGCAACCAGAAGTCTCTACCATTGAGAAGGAAACACTCATGTGTGATTTTAGGCTAGATGGATAATTTATCTCACAATGCCAGCCCCTGGGTAAATACTTAAAAGAAAATGAATAAATCAACAAAAGCAATCAGTCCATGAATGAATCAATCAATCAATGAAATCTTAGCCTATAGTTGGAGCATTTCCTGACGCTTCAGGGGGAAAAAAATAAAGAAGGCTAGTGGGGCCTTTTCACCAAGAGATGGGAAGAAAAGAAATTCTTTTTGTCTCTTAACATGGTTTTGTGTAGATAAACACACACAAATATCCAGTGCATTGAACCTTTTGTATATCGGGCTTAACAGGTAATTCAAATTAAAAGCAAATTGATCTAATTTTAATTCTTTGTTATGTCCTCAAATGTGTGAAAAATTTATGTGTCAAGGGCAAACTCATATATCTGTTGTGATAGCGTATCTCCTAGACTTCCCTAATTCACTTTTGGGTTAGAGTAATCTATATAACAGATTTTGTCATTCTTTCTGCATACTTCAAATTTGAGGAAAATCTCATATTTTGTGATGTTTTTTTCCTTGACAGTTTCAACTGGCTTTTGTCAGATTTTTGACCCAGGGAAAATAAAACCAACAATTCTAGGAACATTACACTGCCTTTGTTTCCAACAGTTTTGGATGAGTTTAAAATGACTTTTAAATGATGTCACAATGGATGCTTCAAAACAGGCCCCGAATCCTTTGTGCTATAAGCACCATTGGCTTAATGAGTTCTTGTGGGGGCTTCACCATGAACTACAAGTTAATTGTGTTAGTGGGCTTATGATACAGTGCTTCCAGAGGTTTCGGTTTTGGTAAACAGGGCATTTCCATGGCATTTATTGAAAGACGCCTGGGTAAGTGGCACGACAGGACAGGGCTGTACCACAGAGCCTTTTCATTGTGGCAGCCAGGGCCTCCGAGCCACTTACCCCTGCGTCTTTTGCTACTTCTCTTGCTTCATTACTGTGGGAGAGGCCCCATCCCACCACTTCAAACATCGTGAACATCCATAGATAGCAGAAGTTTTTACCATCTTAAAGGCTGCTAAAAGGCGTCTGGAGAAATGAGTCAGTGTTTTTAGTCTGGTTTTCATTCCACTATCCAAAGCGCATCCGGATCTGCATCTGTGTTTGCTGCCTCCAAAGAGAGAGAGGCTAATTAGTGGACAAAGCTGGGGATTAAGTGTCCCTTGCATCCTTATGAAGGAACAGTCTCTCTGGAACAGGGCTTAGGGCTTATTAGGAGAGTGGTAGAAGGAAAGGTGTTTCCTCAGCGTAGGCTCCACTTCCTTCCTGGAAAAGAGGACTGAAATGTATGGGGCTTTTAATCCAGCACCTTTGGCAATCCCTTGGAGAACCTTGCAAGTCCCCTGAAGACGGTGTATCTTTTGCCATATATTCAAGCAATAAGACATGACAGGCACTTTGTTTCAGAGCTGCACACCTTGAATGCATTTGGTGGCATAAGGCCAAAGAACAAATGACTTCAACTCTCATGAAGTGCAATATTCTTCCACAAATGCATTAAAATCCTTGCATTGGCTTATTAGTAATATGAAATGAAAATTACTTGAAAACTACAGAGGAAGAGCGATTTCCTAAGAGGTTCCCAGGGGTCAGGCACCCCGACAGCCAATAAGAAACTTCCATTTGCTCAAAAGACACATCTTAATGTTCAAAAGACACATCTTAATATAGTCAGCCTGGAAAAGGGCTCTGAGATAGGAGAGCAACTTGCTCTTCTGTATCGCCAAAGGGCAAATGTCGAAACACAGCATTAGAAGGTGAGATCTGTGTCAGCATATAGCCCCTTACAACAGCCAGATTCTGGGTTTGGGTGATTCCTATTTTCTCATTTCCCCTAAAAGATTGCAAAAGGACTTGTGTGTTTATAAAAGGCTTTTAACATTTTTCAGTCAATTTGGCTTTTAAAAATTTGTCTTTAAGGATGAAGTCTCCAGGGCAATCTGGCCCTTCGAAATCCCTTTCTCCCAGAGGGAGGCACATTTCTAGATGATTAGAACTTCAGGTGGAACGTTACTCTGCCTCTGGCTTTATGCCTTAAAATATGACCTAAGGCAAGCTATCATTTCCCAGAAATGAAATATGTCATATGTTACTATTAAAGTGAACCAGAAAAAAAAGAGCATTCTATTACAATAATGGGTTTTGTTTAAAAAAAGTTAAATGTCAAATCCCCAGAGGAATTATACATTTTTTATATTATTATTATTGGAACACTACCACTAATTGCATGAGGTACTTATATTTAGTATCATTCATATACCAAAGGGATTTTATGTGAACTTTTCAGTAAAATTAGGGTATCGGAGGAAAATGAGAAACAACATCACTCATTACCCATACCATGAATATATGTTTATTGGGGGTAACTATGTGTCAGGCATCAGTCTGAATGCTGGAGATGCAAAAACAAACAAACAAACAAAATGAACAGAACAGCAGACTGCCTTCAAGGAACTCACATTCCAGGTGAGGAGACAGATATAGCAACTAACTTCAATGAAACATCCTAGGAGCTAGAACAGAAGTTCCAGTGGGGCCATGGGAGTTCACCACAGGAAACTATCAATTCTGACCCAAAGGGTCCTTGCTGTCCTTAATGGCGTGTTAGTGTAGGGCTGGACCAAAAAATATCAGGATGAAGGGCATATTAGGCAGATGGAATAGCACAGGCAAAGGTGTAGAAACAAACAAACAAAAAATGCATGGAACATTTAGGCAATAGTGAGTGGTTCCGTGTAGCTACAGAGGTAAGCCTGTCAAACTGTCTAATGTCAAATACTTTGATGGACTAGTTTGAGTTAAAGACATTTGAATGATATTTGAACAGTATAATTTTGCAAAATGATTGTACTTTACATTATATGCTACAGGACCAAGGCAATGAAAGTGAGAGACAAAATGCTGCATGGAATAAAACTGCCATTCTCAATTGTGCATTTGAATGTGATTAAAAGGGGGAAATCTCAGGTTGTATCTATGTTACTAGAATGAAAATTAAAAAGAAAAACAAAATGCCATTCTCACCATGACTCATCTGTTAACATATGAAAATACACTTCCATCAAGCAATGCAAGAAAATTGCTCACTTCCAGAGCTTATGGGTGGATTGAACCTAATTTTCTAGCATTAAAACTAATTTCCTGCTGAGAAAACATGTCACAGAGGATAGCATGAACCTTTATAATTATTAATAATATTTGATATTTTGAAGTCACCTTTCATACTGAAATCGGTCCCATGCACATGGGAACAGATAAGCTCCAAGGAAACAAAGATAATATTAACACAAGATGTCACACTACAGCTCCATCTTCCTTCCCTTTTCCAAAGGCTTTCTGGCTGTTGTGTTTCTCTTGTCTCAAGAAGTTAGTGGATACACTAATGAGTGATTTATTATTATTATTATTATTAGCTCCCACTACAAGAAGTGCCAGGCCAGAGCAAGGGCATGACGTTCCTTTCACAGCTCTCCTCAGGAGAACAGCTTCTGACATATCTATTCCCCTACTCCTTGGCTTCTTTCCTGCTGAGCTCATCCTGAATGAACAACACACCAGCAGTGGGCTGTGTCTTCATGAATTCTTTGACTTCCTCAAGACAGTAACAAATCATCATCACCTTCACCAGCATCCAAATCATCAGCATCATCCACATGACAACTAGTACTGCTAGTGCATATACACTACTCGTTCTATATCTGCCATAATATTTCACACCAGCACCATAAGTCAATGCTGCCCAACAGAACTTTCTGGGACGGTGGAAATATTCTCTATCTGTGCAACCAATGTGGTAGCAACTAGCTACATGTGGCTATTGAGCACTTGAAATCTGGTGTGTGTGATTGAGCAGCTGCACTTTTCTTTCATTTAAGTTTAATTAATTTAAATTCAAATAGCTACATGACTAGTATTGGATAGCACAATTATAGGGGCTGGTGGTTTATTTATTTATTTAATGAAGCTCTTTTCATCAGCAGCAAGAATTTAATGAGGACTAGTATGAGCGAGTGGTTCAAAATATTCTTGAAGCTACAGATATTTTAAAGAAGTCTTATAGTCTGCATTTGGAGAATTTTTATTACACACTTCCCCCACTCCTGCTAAAATTTGATTTAAAAGAGATCTTGGAATATACAGGGTAATATCTAACCATTTCTAAATAAGGAACACTTGCAAAAAGATATGGATGATGTCCTTACATGAAACTTCATGGTCGTTCAACCATCCCAAGTGGCCATTAAAATGACTAGTACTGTCCATCCATTGACAACTGGAATTCCAGTTACTTTCCAGAGTGGGGAAACATTCACGTCCACGTACAAATTGGATCAATGAAAGATGGTTTTATGTTTTCGGTTTCCGTGGAGATACACAGTCCTCAGATAAACTCTTAATTAACATTCGGCCCTCCTCTAACTAGTATCACCTCTGCAGGATTTCTCTGGTTTGTGTGTGGAAATACAGGGATAAATGTCTTTGAGGTGAAGAAACACATTGGAAGATTTAGTTGCATTAAAACCTAGCCCATCCTGGAACTTAAACTGTTACCATTGCTCAGAAAAAGAGAACTTAAATAGCCCTTGGTTTGAACCATCTGTTGCAAAAACGTGACATATGCTTGCTTTGTTTACTCAACAACCAAGTGTAAACTGACACACCGAACTAGAAATCTGTGTGGTGTGACTGTGCGTGCGTGTGTGCTGGTGTGTTGGGAATCAGGGAGGCAATCTCATAACTGCCCCTGAGGACCATGTGCACCGCATTCGAGGAGCACAGATCCCTGGGACGACTGCTGGGTTTGGAACGCGCACCGAGGCGCAGACACACGTTGGCTACTCCAAACAAAGCGCAGTACTCACTGGAGCAGCCGCTGCAGCCGAGGGGCGCGCCTGGATGATGTGTAGTTGAATGGAGAGCTACCCACCCCTCCTTCCTCCTCCTCTTCTCCCCGCCCTTACACCCGGCCTCAAACTTCAACCCAAGCCTGTGCCCTTTTCAATTACCCCCCCTTGATCAAAATGAGCGTTTCTCTTCTCTCCTCTGTGGCCCATTGTCTCCTGTGATGGGTTTGCAGATTTGACAGCTGGCTCGCCCAGACTTGGCTCAAACTCGGTTTCCCTGAGAGATGAACTTGGACATAAGCAAATATCCCGAATACAAGTCCTGAGCGGTCGGACGGTCGCCCGCCACTGCGAGCTGTCCCCCAGACTCCCTTCCTGGACTCAGTGTAGACTTTGGAGCCCCGGGCCGCCCCAGGCGTGCGAGGAGGGGGAGTTCAGCAGCACAGCTGAGAAAAATTGGTCCCAGGGTTCGAATCAAGGGCTGTGTTATGTGTGTGACTCACTCTTGAAACAGCCAAGATGGAGGTCAGCTTATACATTTCCCAAAGCCTTGTCTGACCGGTGTAAATGCTGAGAACTCCGCTTTTGTCTCCTTGTCCAAGCTCGAGGAGAGAGGTAAAGATTGCATGTGTATGTATGAGTGTGTGTGAGTGTGTGCGCGCTGGCGTGGATGAGCGGTGGGAGCATCCGGCGATCGCTGCTCCGGGGGCCTGGGTCTGAGTGTATCTTTAACGCGGCAAGTCTTGAGTCACAGCCGCGAGTGACGTGGGGAAAACTTTGAGACAGGCCTGTCTCGATGGTACTAGCATAGAAGAAAGAGTCCTTGTGTACTGTGCTGAGAGAGAGAGAGAGAGAGAGAGAGAGAGTCTGGCGGTGCCAGCGGCCGGCTGTACAGCGCTCCGAGTTCTGTGCGTGCGTGGGGGGGGGGGGGGCGTCCGGCCCCGGGTCCCCTTGTCGGCGAGTGTGTGCATTAGCTGCTCGGTGCCTGCGAGCGTCGGAGGGGCTGGCGGTGCACTGCATGGCGGCTGGAGTACAAGCAGGCCGGCCGAGGGTCTTCTGGCCGGAAGAATTCTGACCTCGGAACCCGCCATCCTCCGCACCGCTTCCAATTACCAGTAACATCCCTAAGAGGCATCCGAGCCTGGGACTCTGCTCCTGCTCGGAAACCGTCCTGGCCAAACTCGGCCCTCCCAGCTCTCGAAGATTACCGCATCTTTCTTCCTGGCGTAGAGAAAGTGAGCCCGTAAAGGAAAGGAGGGGGCGGGAACGGGGGCGGGAACACCCCCAAAGAATAAATAATAAATAAACAAATTGGCTCCTCGCTACAGCTGGACGCGGCCGGTTGAGTCCAGGTTGGTAGCATTTGGAGAGAGCTCATTCTGTCTGTTCCGGGACCCATCGCCGCTCCCACCTCCGCCTCCTCTTCCCCTCTTGCAGACGACCCCCAACTTTGGGGCCTGGGGCGAGCCAGGGGGCACAGGACGCTCGGCCAGGGAGAGGGGCGTGCGCGGCACCGTGCTGCACCTGCCGGGGACGGCGGGGATTGCGGGGATCGCTGGACGAGTGGGTGTGCCGCGCGGGCGCCAGGGGGAAGGAACGGAAGACGCGCGGCGGGTAGGAGCGCACCAGCGGGTTTCGGCCCCAGCCCGGGCGTCGGCTTCCTCTCTCCCGGCCGCCTCGGGAAAGAGGCGAGCCCCGGGGGTGGGGGACGGTGACTAGGGAAAGCGATTGGTGGTTTGAGTGGGCAAGGCCGGCGGCTGAGCGAGAGAGCGGACGCGAGGAAGGGGCGGCTAACTTGCCGGGTGAAGAGGCTCTTTTCCGCGCCGCGTTGGCTAGGGAGCTGCCGCGGAGGGTTGCGACTCTAGGCAGCCCGCGGTTTGGCTGGCGCAAAGTAACGTTATTTATTTGCTTGCGTTAAGCCTTTTGGGTTGGAGCCCGACAGACACCCCTTGGACTTGGGGAGCCTGCGTCGGACTTCTCCCGCCCCCCAACCCGCTGGAGCCGGTGGATCCCCGTAATACCCACAGCACACCCCTGAGCCTCCTCCCCGCGCCCAGACCCGGGCGGGGGTGGGCCCTCACCCGGGCGCTGTAAAGTCCCCCAAGGCGGGAGCGGGGGAGGAGAGAAGGGAGGGGAAAAGCTCCAGCGCTCTCGGCTTTCATTTCAAAGCGCGCTCTCCCATCCAGGTTGGGTCGGACCTGAATCCCTAAAACCCGAACCGCCTCCGGCCCTCGCGCCAGCAGCTCGTCCGGAGCCGAATCGCCGGTGGCGGTGGCGGCGAACGGACCCGGGAGTTTCCCCTCGCACTGGATGGAGCTGAACTTTGGGCGAACAGAACAGCGCGGCGGTCTGGAGATTGCTGCATGCTGATCTCTCCCGGCGAGACCCAGCAGCGGCTGGTGATTTTTTTTGGGGGGGGGGGCGGGGAGCAGCTGCGCGCCGGCAACATGTTCCTGGCAACCCTGTATTTCGCGCTGCCGCTCCTGGGTAAGTCGAGGCCGCCGCTGGCTTTCTTACCCTCTGAATCCTAACTAGGGCCACTCGCGGCAGTCCCCCAAATATTGCGGCGCGGGTATAGTTGGACGTGGGAGGGCGAAGTTTGGTTCGGAGAAAGGGGTCATCAATTCTCTTAGTTCAGCACCCCAGACTTGGAAGGCGGTGGGAGCGCAGCACTTCCTCCCAGCTTTTAATGCTGGGTTTTTATTTTCTGTGATTTTCAATGACCCCTCCTGGCAGGGAAATGAGGGGTCCGAGCCCTTCATCCCCCGCGCAGCTTGCGAGTCCTGGGAACCTCGCGGAGGCGCGGCGGGCAGGTGGGATGTGCTGAAGCATTGATCCCGGAAAGCAAACTTCCAAGGGGAAACTTTTCCCCGAATAGTGTCTCGCGGTCCCGCCGGGCTGGCAGCAGACCAAGGAACGGCAGCTCAGAGCCCAGCTCCCGCCCAGCGCCCACCCAGTGCCTCTCCCGCCTCAGCTTTGCGACTCGGGAAGCTCCCGGGTTTCAGCCCCGCCAGGCTGAGCGGGCAGCGAGATCGGGAGTGGGGAGGAGCTGGGGATGGCCCGGGAGGCCAAGCACCCGCGCAGGCCAGGCGGCCGCGGGGTGACCGGGTCTGCGTGTGCGGTGAACCGCGCTGCTGCGCAGGCTCCCGGAAAACCGCGCCAACCTGGCCGGCGGAGCTGGCGCCACCCTCCCCCGCAGGTCCCGGGGTCCGGCCGGAGTTACCCGGGCGGGAAAATGAAACTCCCCAGGAGGATGGGAGGTCTCCCTCCGCGTGCAGGGCTCCCCAGAAGGCTGGTCAAACACTCCCTCCTCGGGTATGCGCCCGGGGCACGCGCCTTCACCCGCGCGGCAGGGGCGTCGGGGGTCCTTGCCCTGCCGCACTCACGCCCCTTCCCTTCGACCCCGCAGACGTGCTCCTGTCTGCCGAGGTGAGCGGCGGGGACCGGCTGGACTGCGTGAAAGCCAGCGACCAGTGCCTGAAGGAGCAGAGTTGCAGCACCAAGTACCGCACGCTCAGACAGTGCGTGGCGGGCAAAGAGACCAACTTCAGCCTGGCATCGGGCCTCGAAGCCAAGGACGAATGCCGCAGCGCCATGGAGGCCCTCAAGCAGAGGTCGCTTTACAACTGCCGCTGCAAGCGGGGCATGAAGAAAGAGAAGAACTGCCTGCGCATCTACTGGAGCATGTACCAGAGCCTGCAGGGTACGCGCCGACCGTTCACGCCCCCCACCTCGGGCCCTCCCCGAGGCCGGCAGGCCCCTCGGCCCCCGGGCGCGCTGACCTCATCCTCTGCTCACTTCTCCCCAGCTGCAGAATGAGGACCTTTCATCGGCCCTCAGGGACAGCGGCAGCTGGTGTTTGCTGCTGCCTGGTTGTCGGAAAATCCATGAAGGGAGGGGTGGGGGCACCCCCGGGGATCTCGCTGACCACTCTGAAGCCTGGTGGAGCATCTGAGCAGGAACCTATTAAAGGCCACCCAAGGAACCCACAACTTCTCTCCAAGGAAAGCTGGTCCGAGGCTTTAGTTTTCTTCACAAAATAACAGTATAAAGGCTTGCCCTGTATCTTGTCTGGAGTTTTCCCCCTTTCTTCTTATCCTCAAGCTGACAGATAAAGAAATAAGTATAAATGTATAAGTCCTGTAGAATCCATTCTATCTTTACTCCCCTTAAACCTGATCAAAGGCAGATGTGTGGAAAAAAAAAAAAATTGTCATCTTAGATTAACTGAGTCTTGTACCAGCTGGTGTGGCTCAACCTTGATTAACACAGAAGTAGCTCAGGGAGAGAAAGAGCTCCTAGTCACAATCATCCATTCCAGTGGGAATTTACTGGTCCTTGTGTGCCAGAGGTGGCTCATATTTGTAAATCTGGCACAAACATCTGGTGCATTCATTCTTCACCAAGACTCACTGACAATTTGTAATATTCAGATTTGACCTCTTACAGTCAATTCCTCCAGAACATATTAATGGAGACATATTTTGGAGGGGACTCTTTAATAGCCAGGGTATCTGCTTTCATGCCATGCTTGGGACTAAACCGAAATGGGGACCTCTTCTGGGTCACCTTTTTTCCATTGGCTCCTGGAGGCAAGGAGGGCTTGTGATGTCACTGGCTCTTTCCTCTCTGATTCAGTTCCTTTGCAAAGAGTGTGAGAGTTTTCTGGCAAGATCAGGCTGGGTTGCTCTCCAGTGTTTTCATGGCACTCTGGGGAGAGCAGGGAAAACAAAGACAGAGGAAATGAAAAGAAATAACCACATAGATCATTTGAGATCTTTGAGAATTTCAGCGTCTTTTTGTTATGCAATCATAATTAGAATTCAGATTCAGTAATGAAAAACTGCCTGAAATTAAAAAAAATCTGTTTTTGAAATCTGACCTTAATCTTTCTATTGTTTTTAGGAAACGATCTGCTTGAAGACTCCCCATATGAACCAGTTAATAGCAGATTATCTGATATATTTCGGGTGGTCCCATTCATACCAGGTAAGCAGATTTTTACTTCCGTTCTGATGCCTTTGCCTGCTCGTTGGCTTACATTCTCTTTGGCTCTCAAATGGTGTATAAGTAGAGAGTTGAATGGCGCAGTGTTTCTGGAAAATTAGAAATAGAATGATGATAATGAAAAGGCAGAATGCCTAGAGATGATTGCATGACTTGAAAGTAATTCTAAATGAAGTAATGTGATTTGGTGGTTTGAAGGAGGTTGGAAGGAGGTTACTTGGTTGAATTTATTCTTTTACATTAAAATGCGATTGGCCAACTCTTACAAAGGGAGTGCCACTTCTGTCTGTAGGTGGCAATCGTATTCCCTTCTTGCTATATGCCTTATACAGAGCCTCCCTGGAAAGGGGATCTGTTCAAATGATGCCACTTTTGGAGACGTCTGAAGATAATTTGGGATCGTCGAAGAATTTTGTATGGACTCACTTGTCTGCCTTTGATTTAAAAGATCAATCTCCACCACTTGTTAAAAATTCTTCTGGTTCTATTTTTTCCTGACCAAGTGTGTGCTTTCATAAGAGAATATACTTCTGCCCCAATGGCCCTTTAAAAAGTAGTCTCATTTCCCATGGTTTGTTTTGTCTCTCTTTGCAGTTCTACATGTGGTTTTGAAGTGAACTTAGTTTTAGAATTCAGTTTTTCATAACATCTGCATTCAGACAGCCTCATAAATAATGAGCAAGGCAGTGATTTCTCTTAATGACATACAGATTCCAGGCGATGTTTGTCTGTGTTTGTTTACAGTTAAGACATTTTCTCAAGTGTATATAGCCTCCCAAATTATATATTTCTTGGTGGTTAAATGTGGTGGTTGATGTTGAATTTGATGCTATGAAATGATGGCATCTAATTGGTGAGAGTGTTCTGATGTTTTGAATTTGATATTTCCCTGCAGAAAAGGCACAGAACCAAGAGAGTAATCTATAATGTATTGTGTGGGGGTATATGATATATTCATTCATTCATTTAGCAAATATACATTGAGCATCTACTGTGTTCTAAGCATTGGGGGTTTTGTCAATGGGCCAGACATATATGGTCCCTACTCTCATGAATGTTAGAGGCAGCCAGCAGCTAACATTTAGTGAGTTCTTATTATGTGCTGGACACTATGTTAAGAGCTTTACGTCATTAATTTATTTGATCATCATCAAGTGGTTATTAGATGTTTTATTTCCATTTTATAGATGAGGATATTGAGACATAGTGAAGGTAGGAAACGAACTCAAGATCACAGAGCTTGAGTTTAAACCCAGATTTGTTTGATTCCAAGCCTGTGCTTGTAACTTCTACCCCTTGCTACTCAGAGTGTATTCCTCAAACCAGCAGCATGGGCATCACCTGGGAGCTAATTAGAGGTGCAGAATCTCAGATTCCACCCCAAAGATACTCAATCAGAATCTACATTTTAACAAGATCCCTAATGCTTCGTAGGCATAAGAAGCTTGAGAATCCCTGCTCTATCTTATTTTGTCTTTCAAGGATAAAGTGTGTATGTGTGTCTCTGTTTCGCGATGGAATGTAAGGATAAAAATCTTGTATCAGAGGCATCCATATATTGTCCTGAATAATGATGATAATCTCCACTCCAAATCCCCACTAATGCTGTCTGTCCCCTCAGCCCAGCCAGAACAGTGGCTCAAGCAGTGGAGAAGGACACACAGACACCGTTTGGGCTCTCATAGAAGCAGGCCTGTAGCAACTAGGATGGGGTGTGTCAGATGGGGTACCAGAGGTGAACCTAGCTGTTCTGATGCTTTTGAATCTGCCCACCCCCTGGAAGCATTGCTCTTCAATCCATGCTGCTACCTGGAAAGGTACAGACATCCCTATGGACAGCGAAAAGTGAGGCAGTAGGCAAGGAAGGAGGGCCATTTGGGTGTCAATTTCAAATCTGCTATGAGCTGTTGTACACCAGCAGACTCATTTTCTCTTTCTGGGTCAAGCTTTGCTCATTGGTGTAATGAGACAATGGGAATAAATAATCTCTAGTCCTAACAGTTCATGATTTGGAGGGAAGATTAAGGTCTGTGGTCACTGCCACACTCCCTGCACTGTGCTCTTGCATTTTTCTTTTCGTCCCTTGCATTCATTTCTGCACTTAAAGTGGCTCATTCATTCTTGGATACCAGTGGTTTGTCTGAGTTATTTTTTAACGCATATTGGAAATTCTTCTGCATGGGCCAAGTTTCAGTCTTTCTTTCTGGACCCATCCCTCAGCTAGGGATCTTTTCATAACAAATGTGATTCTGAGTTTGTGAGACCTGTCCTGCCGAGAACTCAGTAGCCATAATGAATTAACCAGAGGCAGGAAGGCCTTGTCTAGAGCTACATTTTATATCTCAAGGGCATTGAATTTAGGTTCCAGCACTAATGAGCTTTGACCTCTGACAATGACTGTGTTCCTTAAGTGGGTATAGTAAAGCCAAATGGAGCCTTGAGAGGTTTTAAGTTGTTGAATAATGCATATTGTCCAGTTTGGCATTTGTAGTAGGACAGAGGAGCATGATGATAAATGCAGCTTGTCATGCTTTGAATCTGAGTTTCTAGAACATCTTGTCTGTCTGGAAAATCTCTGAAGAAACCAGGACAACGCAGGGCTTCTGCCTTTTATAGATATGGTAGTAATCAGAATTTCCATATTTGGATTTCTCTCCCCAATGTGTACAGAATATTTATCCACATACATTAAGTGTGGCTGAATCCTCTCACTGAACAAGACATGTTTGACATTCTCGCGTTTCCATTTTCTCTGGATTCCTCAAACCAGAGCCACAGTTGCTATTGTTTACTTGCTAACCAGATTAAAAAGCCATGGTAAAGCGTTTCCATCAGTGCCTGGTGGGAGCAAGGAAGGGAACAGAAATTAAGGTAGAATCCATTAACTGTCTTCTCTATTCCAAAGCCTGAACTGCAGAAGAGAAATCAAGCAGCCTCATCAGACAGGAATTGTACTGGGGGGCTGGAGGGGCAACTCTTGTGGAAAAAGCAAGAGCATTGGCCCCTGAGGCACTTTGAAGAACTTGAAGAGGTGTGTTTACTGTGGGTTGATGCTAGTGTGGGGGTCTTGGACCAAAAGAGTCAAGCTGTGAGGGAGAGTATTCAAAGGAAAAGTTGAGCCAGCACATGAGGATGTTGCAGTAGAAGAGAGAACACAGAAGTGCTTTGAGATCCAAGAAGGGAGAGCTGTGTGTGAGCTTGGAGACCCCGAAGATTGAAACCATGATGTACTGTTTAACATCTGTGTCTCTCCCAGCCACAACTCTCTGCTCTTTAATCTCTATTCTGCCTCCCTTTTTCTTCTTCACAAAAGTTCAAGAAGCAGTAGGAAGCAAACAGTGCTTTGAAAGGAAGATGAACCTGTTGGCAATTTTTTGGACCCTCTGGAGGGAGAGAAGAAAGCAGCAAAAAAGTTTTGAAAGTCAAGTGGGTGCCAAGGAAAGCCTGAAGGATGGAGGATTAGAGGGAGGATGTAAGCACTGTGTGGCAGCAAGAGAAAAAGAAGGCTCCAAGGTTTAAAAATATTGATTGGGGGATTGGATTTTGTAGAGAAGAGTCGAGAGATGCTGGGCCTTGAATATAATCCAAGTTGATGGAATTGCAAACAAGAATCAAGTGGATAGGTTGTGCAGAAAGCATGATACGAGAATTTGAACATCCTGAGTCTGATTTGGTGAAAGACAAAGTCTCATCCTTTTGGCTCTCTCACTTCCCTTCCAAGTTCTAGAAGTGGTTTAGACCTTCCAAGGAAGCCTTAGGACCTGGAGATTGATTCCCGAGTAATTGGAAATGTTTTGCTCCATGGTGAGATTCCCCTGAACTCTGTTGCATCTGGCTGCTTTCTTTGAATTACGTTGCAAATAATTAGCCATGCTTAGCCTATCTGCTTTAATGTACTTCATATTTGTATCATTTTTTAAAAAATGTTCTTTAAAAGATTTACATGTTGGATAAGAGCCTTGTAATGTCATCTGCTGTCTTGTCAAGGGCCGGCTGGTGAGTATCACCTGCCAGGGGTGTGTGGTGTTCCATTATTTTCCACTCTGCTCTCTATAACAAATGTAACCATGCTGTTCCTATATTTGAGAGCCCCCTTTGGTTCTCTGTTGTCTGTTCTGGCACGTGGTAAACTTCATAGCCAGTTAGTGGAGGCTCTTCACAGATTGTCTCTGCCCTACTTCTCCAAGCCCCATCACTCCCTCTCCACTCAGGCTCACAGAACTAAACCATTACCCAAGTATTGCACGGGTCTTCACATTTCTCTACCTTTGAACATGATCTTGCCTCTGCTTGCAAGTTTCTACTAGTTCTTCAAGACCAAGATCATATATCATCTCTGAAGGCCTTGCTTGAATTCCCTGAGACAGGCACTTCCATTCAGGACTCCCTTATGCTGCATTTTGCTCTTGTCTTCATGACAGCCATTAGACACAGGCGAGGCCTTATGTGTCTGTCTTTTGCACTGGAGAATTGGGGCTCTTTTGTTAATGCTGGGTGCCTGCTCAGAACCAAGCTTCTTTCCAGTTTCTGAGCAGGAATCCCATCAAAGACGATTTGTTGAATGTTGAAGGTCAGAGTTCTAGGGCCTTGAGATCTAGCCCAACCCTCTGCTTTTATAGAACCGAAGGTCAGAAGGGGAAGTGATTTGGCCAGGATCACACTGCTTGAGGGTCGCCTTCAGGACGTTTGCCAGGACAAAAAGCATTGCCCCATGGGGAACCAGTGTTGGCCTCTTTCTGTTTTGTACATTCTGGATGAAACCTCATCCATTCCTGGGACTTTTGCTACCACTTATATCAATGACTCAGAGCCTTCCCTCCTATTCCAACCTCTCCTGAGCACTAAACTAGTATTTCCAGATGAGTCCTGGATGACTCCCTTTGGCTATACCTCAAGTACCTCAAATTCGGCACATCTGATGCAGATCTCATTATGTCTCACCTTTTCTCCCTATACCCATTCTCTTCCCACGTCCCCTGTCTTATATAATGGCATGATCATCTGCCTCATGAACTAGGCTATAAACTCTGGGGTCATCTCCATCCTCTCTCCCATTCTCACTCCTTCAGCTGGACCTGTCATCAAGTCCTGTTGAAATTACCTTGGATGTATCTTTTAAATTGCTCCCCTCTTTCCATTCCCTTAATACACCCATCTTATCTCTCACTGGAACTTTGCATTGGCTTTCTTACTACGGCCCTTTGGCTAGTTTCTCCCAATCCAACTTGGTCTCCCCATTGGCAGATCTTACCTTAGCACCTTGGTGACTTACAGGAATGAACTGGCTTCAGCTTTCCTCCACAGACTCTTGTACTAATCAACCTTCCATCTCTCCCCAGCCACTAGGTGAGCCGTGTTGATCAGCTGCGGTTCCTCCAGTGGCCTGTGCAGCCTTTGTACAAGCTAATGCTGGAGAAAGAACACAGGCTCTGGAGGTCCCCCAACCTGGGCATATCCCAGCTCTGCCACTCACTTGGTCTTGGGCAGGTCACTTGAGCTCACTGTGCCTCAGGTTCCTTGGATGTCAAATGGGATGATGACAATGCCTACCTTATAGGTTCTTGTGGTTGAAAGATGCTATATGTACAATGCCTAGCATGGTGCCTGAAACATACTTGGTCCACAATAAATCTCAGTTATTTTTAAAGGTGTGCCAAGGTCATGTTAGCCATTTGCTTTCTCCTGTCTCCAAGGCTAGGACTCTTTCCAGCACACCCCATTCCTTGATCCTGGAACAATGATAGTATATCTCAAAAGAGATAGCAATCCAGAGCCTTCAGGAGGGCTGTTCATAAATGACCTTGGACAAGAAATGAAAAATCTATCCTCTATGTTAAAGGGCCCTTGAGGAAAGTCCCGTCTCTTACTAACCCAGTTTGAGGCTCAACTACCCTTTGGGGATGGTTTTCCTTATTCCTGCTCTGAATCCCTTTTGTTCCTTTGGGCCTGTATCCTTACACTCTTTGGTCAAAGGTGAGTTTGCTGTAGCTCATGATCACTTGAGGTAGGCACTCTTTCTGTGCTTAAGGATTCTTGTGATCAGCCTTCCCTTCTCAGCTTGACTGATTCCCATTCCTGTAACCTCCCCTGTAAATCTTCTTTCCAGCACCCCTCATAGCAGAAAGAATTACTGCTCCAGGAGAAGGGCAGGCCTTCAGCCTGGGAGATGCTTCCGTCTTCACAGGCTCTGCTAAGTACACCTACATTTCACTTTCACAGATCACTACTTTTAGTTTTCATTCTCTCCACCTCCTTCCCTTCTCAGTAATCCATTTTATTGTAGAACAATAAGAAATTACAAACAGGTTCAATTGGAAAGCTAATTTAAATCACTCATAATCCCACTCCCTAAAAATAACCACTGTAAACATGTTGATAGGAACCTTGTTGGATTTGTTTCTCTCTGTGTGTATGTACATAAATGAATAAATTTTGCAAAAATGAGGTCTTAGTCTACACATATTCTCTTATTACCTGCCTGATGACCTGAAGAATCTATGTCTTTCTGTGTCATTGACCAGTTCCTAAAGGCAAATTTTGTTATTTAGATTAACCTCAGAAGTTCCATGAATAAAGCCGAGTTTTCTAGTATCTAACTACTTATGGCAAAGGCTGAGTGTTCTAGTGAAGTCTGTGAAGGTAGAGACAATCAAATATTTTGCATAGAGTTACTGTAGTAACTTGTGGTCCTGTTACTAGAAGAGGGCGATAAAACATCAATGAGTGACAGGTAATTGCATGAACTGAAGATTGTTACAAGGTGCAAAATTATTTATAGCCAATATGTCTGTCCTCATTCCTTCTCCTTAGTCCTCTGAAGTATTTCTTTCTGCCGTCTCCTAATTTTTCTGCTGTCGAAGCTTGTTCCTTCCAAAGGATTGTCCTTTTATGGTTCTCTGGGATATAGGACTGAATTCTCAAGAGACAGTATCCAATCAGGATTGTTTGGTCAAAAGAGCACCGGTTCAGGAGTTAGGAAACATGTGTTTTGCTTCCAGCTTTGCCCGAAGTAGCTGGGTGACCTTGAACAATATCTGCCCTTTCTGAGAGTTATCTGCTCCTTTTGTAAAATTAGGGGAGAGGAGTCGGATGTTCTTTTATTCTGGGACTCAACTCTAGCATATTCTTTGTACCAAGAAAACTTGTGACCTTGGCATATGTATTTTTCATATTAATAACATTTTTCAAGGCATGATTTATTCAATGTATACCTTACTTTGATCCAGGATGCATTTAAGGCATTTTATTTGAATACACAGAAGAAGATAAAACAAAATAAAAAACGTAATAAATGGAGAAAATGAGAATAGAAAAACTTAAATGAAGCCAGGAGTCAGTTCATTCAACAAAATGCATGCCATAAGATTATACTTAAGTATAATTAAATCATTGGAAGTGCTGTGCTTGTTTTACAAAGGGATGAATAAAATCACTGGATTGCAGATGCGGTAGGACTTTTGGAGGTCATGCTAGTCCAATCCCCTCATTTTCCTGATAAGAAAACTGAGAGTTCCATAAATTTCTAGGACAGTAGAACATAAAATGTCTGGGACAGTGATGACAAGTAAAATTAGACATGTGTTTGTTTTTAAATTGATGTTTGAAACTCTCCATATCCTGGCGGTTTCTGTCTCACTTGAATTGTCCTTCACCTGTTCAGGTCTGTGCACACTTCGGGGTGAAAATTAAGGAGGGAGTTGTCCAGTTTTGGAATTATTTCGGAACAAGGCTTAATTAAGTCTCTGTTTGGCAAGAGGGATTTAACCAGTGGCTGAAACATTTTCTTTTCATGACTTTTGGTCTCCTTCCGAGTCATCTGCCAGGAAAAACGAGAAATTATTTGTTGCTTTAAGTCCCCCTAGCCCCCTAGAATTAAAAAAAAAAAAAAATCAGTCTTTCACCTGTAATTTTTTGTTAAAGAAACCAACCACTTCCAGTAATTTAGAGATTCAACTAGCTGGGTCAGTGATGAAAACGAATGGGTAATTTGCATAAAGGGCTAATTTATTATGTCCCCTGGGCATTTCTTTCATCTCTCTTTCCATTTTAATTAATGTTCTGAGAGGGTCTATCACCATATCAGAAATTAGAGGTGAAAGCAGCCATTGTTAACCTTTATTATTATTATTTTTTTTATTTTCTGTGCTCTTTTAACCATTTTCGTCTCATACCCAGGGATTTACATAGATAGGGCTGTGAGAGTATGGAGAGAGGATTTCAGGGGTTTGCTCTTTTATGATCTGTCTTCAAAGGGAAGTTGTTGTAGAAATGAAAATGACTCCAACCACAGAGGGCTTTGCAACACACACAGAAGGTTATAGCAGTGGTGGCACAATTGTTTCTAAACACAAGCCCTCTAAAACATCTGTGTAGATGTGTATACATAAACATACACACATGCAGATATACATTTGTTTACCTACTCACGTATGGGTGTATTTATCATGTGTATAAGAGTGGATGTATGTATATTATGAAACATTTGCCTCCAAAAGACCTTCCTTGACATGTATTTCAGTTGGTTCTGGCTGTGACAAAGACAGCTGTGCGAGAGAGTGTGACACAGCTGAAGAAAGGCAAGAGAACAAGCAATTTCTTCGAAAATCAATTGCAATTTACTCCTACTAAATTGGCCAAAGGTCCGCCCTATCCAAGCATTAGCATATGACAGACTTTTAATCATTTGGTCAGATAGCCTATTTTTGGTCAAGCCACATTCCCTGTGGGACTCTGACCACCCCTTAGCTGTGTAATCTCAACCTGTGCTCCCCTAAAGGGGAGGGAGATGAGGGAAAAGGAGTTGCCCCTGGGCAGCCCAGCTTTGCACTGCACCTGGTTGCAGGCATTGTTTCATTTCTGCCCCCACCCCTACCCCTTGACACACTTCCTTTGATTGCTAAGGAAGAAACCTGGGCTCAGAGAGGTTGAGTAGCTTTTTCAGGGACACACAGCTGATACATGGAAGAACTTGGTTTCCCATGTTGTTCCCCTGACTCCAAAGCCTGTGCTCCTTCTGCAGTTACCTGATGAAATTTTAAGCACAACCTGTATCTTTATTAACAAAGAGATATGTAGTCTCTTCTCTCCCTCCTCAATTCCCAATTACTCTTCTTCTGTCTTCCACGTTAAATACCATTTGACACGGGCCTTTAAAGTTGAAATATAAACCGATACCCATTATTTTAATATTTAGCCCTGCATTCTGATGGGGTCTTAATTGACAACCGAAATCCAGAACACGCATGCTATTAAAACCATTCCTGTGGAACTGCAGAAATATTAACCAAAGAAGCAATTTCTGGATTGTATCTTTTTTTGTTTCAGTGTGAGATGGAAGGCTTCTAAAGTAGAGCAGAGTGCCTAGGGCCATTTTCTGTCATATCGTCATATAAGTAGCATTACACAGTAGTAAAGAAAGGAATACATAGTTAAGTCCCACTTTAAGGTGACCTCATATGCTATTCATTTGTCTTCTACCATGCTGGTACCACTTTTCTTTATGTCCCTGTGAATTGCCCAAGAAGCACCATGCTGCCTGCTATTTCTGTTGCCCTTTGTTCAGTATCATTTTGTGTACAGTTAATAATGTATGAAAATAAGTATTGATTGCATTCTTTGTAGGAATAGGCTAGTAGATTTCTTAGAGCCCTTGTTTATGAAATGTTTCACTGTTCCTTGTTACTACACATTTTCAAATAAACTCTTGATTGCGGGTAGCTGAGCTTGTGCCTCGACTTACCAGGCCTGGGCCAGGGGACCTGATATCACCCCCTGGGGAGGGTAGTAGGTACGGGCGTGAGTGCCCTCTGCAGCCCCCCCGAGCCTGGGGAGCGAGGTCAAGGCAGCTCCCTTTTCCTCACCCAAAATGCCACTGGCAGGGGAGGCTTGCCGGAGGAAACCGCCTTTCTCCCAACTGCCCTTTCCCCACTTCCTTATCTTACCCACATACTCCCTTGTGCCAAGGCCACTCCTGCCACCGCCAGCGCGCATGCACCGTGGCCAGAACAACCCCCGCCCGCTGCAACGGCTCCTGCGTCCTCTCAGAACCAATCCTAGCCCCTCTCCCTTCAGTATTGCCATTTAAGGCTGCTTCACCTCCTTTCCAGCCCTGCCCTTCTTACCAGCCTATATAACCTGTAATCACCCCTGAATAAATCTCTTTGGCGCATACTCCTACTGGATGAAGAGTGTTTTTGTCCTTATCGCCACCCTCCACACCTTGCACGCCTCTCGCCGAGGACCCTGGCCACGTCCTCCGCCTCGCCCTCGCCTCCGGGAAAGAGCCCCCGCCGCCGGTACCCTTTAAGCAGCCCCGAGAGCTGAGGGCTCGGCTACCGGCCGCCACTCCCCCTAGAAGCAGTAACCCCGACCGCACTTGATGAAGAAAATATCAGGGGATCAGGGAATTCCAAGAGTCCTTGATTGTACACTTACAAGCTTAGGAATGGCAAGTGGTACTTGGAATGGGAAAAGGAATGCTGGGTTGAAATTCTAAACGTAGTCCCAATTAGAGATGACCTCCCCTCCCCATGATAACCCCCAAAAAATAAAAACAGTGTTTACAACAGCTGTGGGAGGTAGTGAGCTAAGTGTTTTGCAGGCAATAATTTGGTTAGTCCTTGTTTACTAGTAGATACTCTTAGCCCCCCTTGATGGATGAGGAAACTGAGGTCCAAGTAAGAAACTCATCTGAGATCACACATCTAAGAAGTGGTGGAGCCAACATTCTCCACCCGGGCAGTCTGCTCTAGAACCCATGCTATGACACTCATTAAGTATACACATTACAGTGAAGGGTTTTTATACAGTTTATACTGCAACCATTTTAGACTGTCAGTTTCTGTGATTTCTAACATTTTTCAGCATTTCAGTGTGATGGAATGCCTTTCCTGTCACATTCATCCATCAGTTACTTATTAATAACTGGGAACAAGGCCTAGGTGATTCAGAGGTAAATAGGACCCTGCCTTTGTCTTCTAAAAGCCTTTTTTTTTGTTTTAGGGATACAAATAAGCAAAATAAATTATGATGCAAAATGGTAGGTGCATGAGTAGCACTCTAAACAGGACTCAGATGTAGTCCTAAGGAGGCAATAAGTAGATGGAGCTGTGAATCAGAAAAAGCTTGCTGAGGGTGACTTTTGAGCTGGGTTTTGAGGGATGAATAGGAGTTTGGTAAATAGAAATGGTTGGGGAGGGCATTTCATGCAGAAGAAACAGCATGGGCAAAGGCATGGAGTGTCCAGGTTGCTAGTAATAAGCAGTTTTCTATGGCTGGTGCATCATGGGAGAGGTGGGAGAGGAGCTGGGCAGAAAGGTTTACCACACATGGGGGGAGAGGAGCTGGGCAGAAAGGTTTACCACACTTGGGGACTTGGCCTTTGTCTTAGAAGAACTGGGAAAGGATGATGGCTAATTTAATGGTGATGGCATTGCTGGAATTTTTAGGTTGAATCATATGAAGTCGTCATTTTTGTAGGTCAACATGGTAGAACAGGAAACATTTCATACAGTTCAACGTAATGTAGTTGTGTACATAAAAGCACTTACAGGGCTCCTGGATGCATCCAGACTGGAGAATGCCATACGGCCAGTTATGGATGAGTAACACATCATCACAGAAGTTACCTTCTGGGGAAGTTAAAAAAAACAAAAAAAACAAAAAATGAGGCCAGGAGTGCCATGCTATTATCCCCAGCTCCTGATGGAGATGAGCAAGTCTAGATCAAGTTTAAGCTCCTCCCTCCCAGACTTACATTCTCTTTGGGGAGAAAAGATGCACAAAGCTCCGGAGAATGGGCACCAGTTCCGCGGTGCTCATCATTAAGGTGCAGAGGGGGTGGGGACAGAGGAGAGGGAGTGAGTGAGGCCACCTGGGCCGTACAAGGTGGTCCTGGAGAAGGTGAGGGGCGGGGCACATGTAGGGTAGATGGACAACAGAGCAGCGAGGGGCCAGTAGCTAATCCTAGTGGCCTGGAGCCTAGCATGAGGGGCCTTGAGATCAAGAATCATTTTGACTTCTGGTAGGAGAAAGGAGGTCACAGAAAAGTGTTAAATGGGGGCCCATAGACCTTGAGTGATGGGCTGGCAAAAGGAGGCTGCCTCTGGTGGGCAGTGGTTGCATGACAGTCGGAGGCCCCAAGCATCCCCACCCCACCCCACACTCTCTCCTGGGCTCCCATTGGGCTTCTGCTATTTCACTTGGGGGCAGTGGCTCAGCTAGGGGCATTTGGCTCCCCAGGCAGCACCGACCCCCTGGCTGGGAGAGGCGGCACTGCTCAGCTTCTCTGTGGACCTTTGGGACCTTCGATGGTAGCATCTGTTTGGAGAAACTGTCACACAGGCTTGTTTTTTCATTTACTTTTTAATTGACTATTTTGTTCTTGTGGCTCCCCAGTCCTCTACTTCACTTGGCTGTTTTTTGTACTGAATCCTCAACTTGATTCAGAACATTTCACAAGACAGTGCCTGGATAAAAACTCAAAAGATGCTCAATGCAGGAAGTTGTCTTAATTGAAAGAGATGCCTGCTAACCCCAGGGCACGCCTGGGGAGGGAGGGATGAGGAAAGAGGGCCGTTGGGATTGCAGCCAGTAATTATCGCAACACATAGAATTGGTTACTAAGAAGTGTCTGAACTTTCTCTCTCTCTCTGTGTCCTTTCTTGAGCCCGGGTGTGTGTATGACATTGTTTTAATGGCATGGTTGGGGTGGGGATGGGGAGAGGTGGTGCTGCCCTTTTTGACTGCTGGTGATCTCTGCTGGGCAGCCCTTTCCTACTCAGGAACGACAAGGCAGACCATCCGCATTCATTCCAGAGATCAGGGTGGAGAAGGGGAGAGGCAGGGAATGAGCTTCTGGTGATTCTAGGAGATTACAAAATGCAGAGTAGCTCAGTGGTAAAGGGCGAAGGTCTTGGAATTAAGCACATTTGATTTGAACTCCATCTTTCAATACTTACGAACTATACGACCATGAGTAAGTGGTCACTTATTCTGTTCTAAGTCCTCTATCTGAAAATGGGGATAATAATAGTGTCCAGCTCATAGGGTTGTTGGAGGTGACAGAGGAAGTGCTCAGGCAGTGGTAGGTGAGTGACTGCCCTTCCCTTCCTTTTACAGGCTTCTCCTCCTCCCTCAATTTACTAGCAGGAAACGGGAATAGTAAGTTATTTCAGTGGATGTGGGTCTCTCCTGCAACAGTAAGTCCCTGAAATGGCAATCATCAATTCAGTTCAACCCAAAACATTGATTATCTACTCTAAAAATGCCAGTTGGTAGCGCTCTTTGAGAGCTTGCTCTATACCAGGCATTGGGCTAATTGCTGGGGAGCTGGTGGTAAATCAGGGAGAAAGTGCAGAGTAGAGGGAAGTGCCATGGAGGAGAGAGGACGGGAACCGGGATGCAGAGAAAGGCTTCGGGAAGCAGGTGGCAGGGAGCTGAGGGATGTGGAGAGTGGACTCCAGGTGAGCCTGGGCGTGGAGGTGCGAATGGAAAGAGTGTTCTCCAGCCCGGAAGATGCACACTGGATGTGCTAGCCCTTTGTTAAGTGGATGTGAACGTGGCAAAAGCTCTGCCCACCCCCACTCCCAGATTATTCTCAAGAATGTTTAAAAAACATAATGTTTGCAAACAAATTAGAAACAGTTGAAGCATTGTTTTCTATTAGCAGTATAAAGTTCACTGGCTCTGGGTATTTTTTCATTCTTGCCTTCCATATTGTAATTTTAAAAGATGAGCCATTTCATATTCAAGAGTTTCCTTTGTCTGAAATAAATTATTCATTTCTACCCAGTCTCAGAAACAATGAACATAATACTTAATGCATCACAATTAAGCGGGTGTAGCTTCATATAAAATTATGTTCTGTGCTTTTCAGTGGCACACAGAGCATTGTATCCTATATCTTGTCGACATTTGTTCCTCATAAGTGAAACGTAAAGAAGCAGAGACCCAGAAATGTGTTTTATTTCCTCTCACAGTGGAGCAGGATGGGGGCGGGGAGGGGGTAACTTTAGACCTAGACAGCCTCATTTTGACATCCACAGCTGTTGGTGGCTCCGTCACTCTGCAGAGAAAGTGAACTTACCGAGACTACACTGTGGGGAGGTCAGGAGAGGATCAGGATTCTCGAGCACCACCCACTCCTCTTGATCCCCTTTGCCTGGGTGTGAGATCCCTCTGGAATCCTCTCTTAGAGGGGCACTGTCTGGGAAATGCCTTCCGTTGGGTTTTGTGGCAGTGCTTCCTGACAGGTTGGCCATATGTGCCTTTTCCAAGGCTCTGGTTCTGGAACACCCTTCCTGTGACTGTTTCTCCTTGGGAAAATGCACATTGCCCGCAAGGATCGAGCTTCCAGTGGGAAGCCTCTTCAGGCTTGATGCTTTAGCTGTGGTGGTCGCCAGGAACATTTTTGGGATGCATCCAAGCCAAGTCCTGGTCCCGAGGTCAGAGGCAGAGCTAGCTGTGGTTGCCAGAGAGCAATTATAAAATAACATTCATTGTGAAATGCCTGCTGGGTGCTCAGCAGTAGGATACTGGATGCCTTCAAAGGTCATTTCAGTTAATCCACATAAAAGCCCTGAGTGTTGACCTGGGATGGGAGGAATTATTCACATTTTACAGAAGAGGAAACCCAAGCTCAGAGAAGTCGAGTGACCTGCCAAAGGCTACACAGCTAGTAACAGATCCCTGAGTTTGAGCCAGGTTTGTCCAATGCCAAAGACCTAACTCCTTGTATACTGTCTTTCTTGTTGCCTCTCTGGGTTGTTAGGTCAAGGAAAAAAGCCACTAAGTGAAAGACAGATTTTCTGCTATCTCTGGTCCAAGCACCATGTTATTTGAACAACAACAAAAATGGCATCTTTCTTATTTTAGAGAGGCTTGGAAAGAAGGCCCTGGACTTGGCCAGAAGTTTTTGTGGATGCCTCCCTGCCCTTGACTCTCGTTTAATTTGTCTAGACCCTGTCCTGGTTGGGGTGCACAGCCTCCAGGGATCTCGGCTCTCTTGTAGCCTCTGCCAATGACCCCCCACTTCTGAAGTTTCTGCTGAGTCCCTAGCTCTGAGATGATTTAGATCTGTGTTTCCAATTTGAGTAGCAGAGGACTCCTGGGAATTGATGGATGTGTTCCCTGGAGTCTCTGAACTCTCAAATTTGAGGAGCCCTCCTTTGGAATAGATCCTTCTAGCAGCCTGCTGGGCTGTTCCACCCAGCTCTCCAGGACATAGTTCAAGTGTGTTCTGTGTTGAACTCGCTTTCTCTCCTAAGACTGGGGAAAGAGAAAGAAGTCCGTTGCAATCTTGGTGAGGTACTTTATTTTAGGGGGAGCAAAAGTATAATGGAAAGAATGTAGACTTTCGCATCAGACCTGGGTTACCATCCTGACTTCATCTTTTCGTAACTTAGGCCAGATGTCTGACTGCATTAAGCTTCAGTTTCCCCATTTGTAAAATGTGGACACTATCTATTCTGCAGGGTCCTTGCGAGGATTAGATCTCTGTTGTGAGACAATGTGTTGAAGTGTACAACACAATGTGTAGGGGCCTCAAAATGATAGAAGAGCTTATTAAGAAAAGAAGAACTTATTCATTGGCCTCAAGGAATTTCATTGCAGCAGGCAGGGCCTGATGATCCACGTGCTTGTCCTTATGGCTTTCCCAGTAGGTGCAGTGAAGATGTATTTCAGCCTGGGTTGTTGCCATCTGGAGACCTCTGTGTGCATTTGCTAGTTACCCTCCTGAGATGCACAACACCCCGTTCCCTGGTTTGCCTATAAAACAAAGCAGCCACAGCCTGCTGTCCCCACCTCACCCCCACAGCAATGCTCCTCACATGTTAGAATCTGCAGTCCTGCCTTATGGTTACTTAATTTTTCCAAATATTCCCGCAGCCATGCAGAGCTGACATGCTGGTACCCGAGCACGGGGGCAGTTGCTGGCTGGCTTTTCCATGCCCTTACCCTTATTTAAGAAAAAGTACAGCATCTGCAGTTAGACCTTTCAGAAATTGCTCTTATGCTGCTCTAACCTGCTGCTCATATGGTAGGTGTACCTTAGAGACTGATACAAGGAGAGTGCTTGTGGATCCACAGGCAGGATGAGTATCCTGAGATGAGTGTAGAATTTTCCTCTTAAAAGCAGAACAAAACAGGTTTTCAGATACACACTCTGACATGGGCCAGAAATGCCTGACATGTTTACTCTAGATGTAAAACACAAAGTTAAATATTGTTTAGGAAACCCTAAAATAGAAGAATTTACACTTAGGGTTTTTTATTTGGTAATTAAAAAAAAAAAGCCTACTGTTATTTTACATTTCTTTTTTACAACATGGGAATGACGGCAAAGCAGTTGCCACTCTTGGCCAGCAGGCCTGCTCATTTCTGTACTTTCCCCATTCCCCTAACTTGACCTTTATTCCCCATCCTCTCCCCCATCTCCCAGAAATGTCCTACTAAGACAGGCGTGAAGGATGTGACCCAAAGAGATGAAGACCCTGGGTCCATTTTTACTATCCTCAGGGAAAAATTCGTAGATAATCATGTCCCTGTCCACTTCTCTGGTGTCATCTTGTTCCAGTCTCCCTCTGAAGGCCCATCGGCTCTTAAGCCACTCAGCCTTTTTTCTGCTTCTCAAACACGTCTAGCTCCTTTCTGTCTTGGATCTGTTGCTCTTGCTTTTTCCCATCGTGTGGAATGTTCTTCCCTGGGATCTTCACCTGGCTGACTGTTCCTTGTTATTTCCAACACGGAGGTCTTCCATAACCACCTAGCTAAACATTTCTCCATTCTCTACTACATTTCCCCAGGTCACTATCTCCACAGAACTTACCATTATCCACAGTTATTTTGTTGATTTACTTATTTGCCTGTTTCTCTCACTGGAATGCTAAGTTGCATAAAAGTGAGGACCTCATCTGGTTTGTTCATCTTTCTGTCCCTATTTCTAGAAAACCACTTAGTAAATGTTTGTTGAATGAATAAATGAATGAATGGATATACGGTGAGTGTGAGTCAGGTAGGTGAAAATGAATTAAGTACTAGGACAGGAGTTAGGGAGCTGCTAGCTTTATTTGAAAGAACTGGCTCCCACAATTGTGGGGGCTGGCAAATCTGAAATCTGTAGGCTGGTAACTCAGGCAGGAGTTGATGCTGCAGCCTTGAGAATTTATTCTTCTCTAGGAAATCTGTTTTTGCTTTTAAGGCCTTTCAACTGGCTGGATGAGGCCTGCCCACATTATCAAAGGATAATCTCCTTGACCTGAAGTCAACAGTTTGTGATGCTAATCTCATCTACAAAATACCTTCCCAGCAACACCTAGATTAGTGTGTGATTAAATAAGTAGTTACTGTAGCCTAGCCAAGTTGACACATAAAACTAACCATCACATTGACCTCAAACAGGCTTGGGTGATAAAGAGAATGTATTAGCTTATGAACTAAGAGGCCCAGAGGTAGGTCAGGTTTCTAGCAAATGCTGTCACCAAGAGCAGGACTTCTTGACCTGCCCTTTGTGATGGGATGTCATCTTCATTGTCAACAGAGTGATGCCTCCAACAGCTCCATGCTCTTCGCTCATGATGACAAACAGCACACAGCCTCGCACCCACCAACATGGGCTGGGTACCTGGCGGTGTCAGGGTCAGACAGACTTGTCCCCTGTCCTCACGGAGTTCATAGACTAGCAGGGGAGAGAGACAGTTAAATAACCACACACAAATAAATGAAAATTACAAGTGTAAAAAGGGCTTGAAAGGAGAGGCTGGTGGTGCCCTGAGTGCCTGTCCTGGGGATCAGATTTTTTTGGGGGAGTCCCATTCCAGGAGGGCTTCCCCAAGGAAGCCAGAAGCAAGATAAAGTGAGAGAGGAGAGCAGGAAAGGTGTCGTGGTGTGAGGGAGCAGGTGGGAAAGATGATGTGGGTGAGATGAGCCTAGAGACGCCATCTTGGGTTGGTTGGAAATCCACAGGGTGTGTGGGGACACGTGGCAGCCTTGGAGCAGGCCGGCAGACCTCAGCCTGCAGGCCTCAGTGTCAGAACCCACCGGGGAAGGAACTCAGGGGCCTGCTTTGTTTTTTCAGCCCATTGTTGTCATTGTCACATTTTAGAAGTACCAACTACACCCATCTGGGAATAGAGGCCCCTGGAGCACAAGTGCTGGCATGCTAGGGATTTAATCCACTTGCTTTTCAAACTGATTCTCTTAGGCAGGCCCCTTAACCCTCCCAGCCTCAGTTTTCTCAGCTGTGAAATGGGAGGTAATGTTCATATATGGCCTAGGTACTTCGTAGATTTTGCAAAACTAAATGCTTTGAAAACTCCAAAGTTCAGGAGTTAAGTAGTTTTCAGTTATGTTGATTTCCCTTCAACTCACAGTTGAATCCACGAAAGAGCTGTGGATTCAAGACAGTTTGAACAACGATTCCTAGAACTTTCTTCTTGGTTAAACTGCTGAGGTTGAGGTGTGACTTGATGGGGCGGTCTTCCTGAAGGGGATGTGGGGTCGCTCTCCCGCCACACCCCATGCTCTTCCAGCCCCTGTAGGCAGTGCATCCCTGTCACGGCCCTTTAAGGCTGCAGGCAAAGGAGCAGCTGCAACTCTTCCTGCCCTGATGGGTGTAAACCTGTCATGTTGCAGATGAAGCTCAGCTCTAGAGATTGTAGGAGTCTTGCCCACAGCCTCAGTGAAAGGCAAAGCCCAAATGAGCTCCCCAAATCCCCCCTCCATCCTTCTCACCCCATCAAGGCTAGATTAGTCTTTCTGGAAGAAATGCAAGATCACTTGATTAGTTTGATCCAGCCTGTGGAACACACAGTTGGTTCCCCAAGAACTCTGAGTCGAATTGTGTCCCCCACAAAAAACACGTTGAAGTCCTAATCCCTGGCCCTGTTGAATGTGACTTTGTTTGGAAACAGAGTGTCTGAGATGTTATTAGTTAAGGGTGGATCCTAAGCCAATATGACGAGTGGGTGACCTTATAAAAAGGGGAGAATTGGACACAGACAGAGAGACCTGGAGAGAAGGCCATGTGATGATGGAGACAAGAAAGAAGATCATGTGGAGACAGAGGCAGGGATGTATCTGAAGGCCAGGAAAAGTCCTGTGGCGCCCACATTCTGGCTCGGGAGATAGATGATAAACACATAATGAAAACAAATAGGGGCGAGTAGGGGTAGAGAGTAATAGGGGGTGGGTACTGCTGTAGATAGAGAATGCCCTCTCTTGTGAGATGAATTTGACCAAAAATCACAGTGATAGGAGGGAACAAGCCATGTGAAATCTGGCAAAGAACCTTTGGGATTGGGGAACAAGCCAGTGCAAAGACCCAGAATTGGGGAAGGGCTGGTGTATCTAGGGAACGAGATGACAGATGGGTGTGAAACTGAGTGAGTGGGGGTTAGGAGAGGTAGCCAGGGACCTGAACACATGGTTGCGGGGCCGCACAGGCCATGATAAGAATTTTGGATTTTGTTCCAAGTGTGATGGGAAGCTCTTGGAGAGTGTCTTAGAGCTGTCGTAACAAAGTACCACAAACCAGATGTCTTAAAACAACAGAAATGTATTGTCTCATAGTTCTGGAGGCCAGGGGTCTAAAATCAAGGTCTCTTCAGGGCCGTACTCCATTGGAAACCTGTGGGGGAGAACCCTGCCTCGCCCCTTCCAGCTTCTGGTGTTTGCCGACACTTCTCGGTGTTCTTGGCTTGTAGATGCGTCAGTCTCATCTCTGCTGCCTCCATTTTCACGTGGCTGTCTCTCTGTGTCCCCCCTTCTTGTAAGGATACCAGTCGTTTGGGGTTAGTGGCCCACCCTGCTTCAGTGTCACCTCATCTTAACTAGTTCTATTGGAAATGACCCCATTTCTAAGTAAGGGTGCATTCTGAAGTACTGGGATTAAGACTTCAACATCTTTTTTTTGGAGGGGGGGACGCAGTTCAACCTGTAGTAGAGGGTTTTGAGCAGGATAAACATAAATGTCTTATTTATGTAGATTGTGTGGCTCTAGGTGGCCAAGAGGAGAAGTAGGGAAACAGGTTAGGAGGCTGTTGTAATGTCCACTTGAGACCCGGCAGGGGCTTGCACTAGGCTTATGAAAAGCAGTTACACTCGGGATCCACAGCCTGTGCTGATGGATTGAGAATAGGGGATGTGGGATATAGAGATCAGGGATGACTTTTAAGCATTTTTGGTGTTTTCATTCACCTGGTGAATGGTAGCGTCATTTTCTGGTTTGGGAAACACTGGGAGTGGCGTGATATTTTTGCTTTGGGAGGAGTGGCTCGAGAGCTCAGTTTGGTCATGTACACTTTGAGATGTCTGTTGTCCATCTGAGCAGATGTCATCCCCTCTGCTTCTCTGGAATTCGGTGTTCATGGAGCTGTTGTCCGTCCTGTTTATGTTTTATGCTTTTATCACATTGTGTTTCCATAAACAATATTCAACTTTAGATGGACATTTAATGTGTTTCCTTGTATTTGAAATGACAAAAAATGGTGCAGTGACTTTTTACTCTGTACTCTCTGTATGTATGTGGAAGAAAGTGTACTTAGAAATAGAGTTAGTGGGTTATGGAGCATGCACCTTTTATACACAGCTTTATTGAGATATAATTCACATATCAAACAAGGGAATGCACATTTTCACCCTGTTTTTAAGTCCTCCTGAATTAGTTTTTGTTTTTGTGTTTTTCTAATTTTTTTTTTAGGGGAGTTGTGGGTTTACAGAACAGTCATGCATAAAATAAGAGGATTCTTATATACCACCCTATTATTAACACCTTGCTTTGGTGTGATATATTTGTTAAAATTGATGAAAGCACATTTTGATAATTGTAAATTAACTGCAGTCCATGGTTTATTTTCAAGTTCTCTGTGTGTTGTGCAGTTGCATGGATTTTTTTTTTAAATGTTTATTCTAGTTCCATATACACAATCTAACATTTCCCCTTTTAAACCACATTCAGATAATGTTGTTAATTACATTCACAGTGTGATGCTACCATCACCACCATCCATTACCAAAACATTTCCATCTTTGCACATAGAAACTTTGTACATTTTAAGCCTTAACTTCCCATTCCCTATCCCCACCCTGTCCCCTGGTAACCTGTATTCTAGATTCTGACTCTGAGTTTGCTTATTCTAATTATTCTTCATCACTGAGCTCATACAATATTTGTCCTTTTGTGTCTGGCTTATTTCACTCAACATGATGTTCTCACATTTCATCCATATTGTCACGTGTATCAGAGCTTCATTCCTTTTTACAGCTAAATAACATTGCATTGTGTGTATACCACATTTTGTTTACCCAATTTCATCAGTTGGTGGACACTTCAGTTGCTTCCATCTTTTGGCAATTGTGAACAATGCTGCTATGAACATCAGTTTGCAGATATCTGTTTGAATTCCTGCTTTCAATTCCTTGGGGTATATACCTAGTAGTGGGATTGCCGGGTCATATGGTAGTTCTTTACTAAGCTTTCTGAGGAACCGCCAAACTGTCTTCCACAGTGGGTGCTCCGTTTTACATTGTCACCAGCAATGAATGAGTGTTACTATTTCTCCACATCCTCTTATTTTCCTTTTTTAAATAGCAGCCATTCTAGTAGGTATGAAACGGTATCTCTTTGTGGTTTTTCATTTGCATTTCCCTAATGGCTAATCAGTTTGAACATCTTTCCTTGTGCATTTTGGCCTTTTGTGTATCTTCTTTGGAGAAATGTCTATTCAAGTATTTTGATTAGTTTTAAATTGGGTTGTTTGTTTTTTTGTTGTTGAGTTGATGGATTTCTTTATATATTCTGGATATTAAACCCTTATCAGATATGTGGTTTTCAAATATTTTCTTCTGTTGGGTTGTTTTACTTTCATAATAAAATCCTGTGAGGCACAAATGTTTTTAACTTCGATGAGGTCCCATTTACCTATTTTTTTCTCTGTTGTTGCCTGTGCTTTGGGTGTAAAGTCTAAGAAACCATTGCCTTGACAAAGTCCTCAAGATGCTTCCCTACACTTTTTTTTAGGAGTTTGATAGTTCTGGTTCTTATATTTAGGCCTTTTTCCATTTTGAGTTGATTTTTGTATATTGTGCAAGGTTAGTTTTTGTTTTTAAATAGTGTGTTTTTTCATTTATCAACATATTTAAGCAGTTCCTTTGTTTACCTATCTGCGTTGAGTGTTCTCTTTGTTGAAGCATTATCTTTTAATAGTTATATCATCCAGTGTCTATGCATAGTAATGTCTTTTTTCTTTTCCTTTTTTTTAATTAATAGATTTTATTTTTTAGAAGTTTTAGGTTTACAGAAAAATTGATTAGATACTACAGAGAGTTCCCATATAACCCCCCTGCCACAGCTTCCTCTATTATTTACATCTTGCATTAGTGTAGTACATTTGTTACAAATAATAAACTATATACATTGTTATTATGTAAAGTTCATAGTTTACATTAAGGTTCATTCTTTGTATTATACAGTTCTCTGAGTTTTGACAAATGCGTAGTCATGGATCTACTATCACAGGATCATGCAGAATAGTTTCACCTACCTGAAAACCCCGTGTTTCACCTGTTCATCTGTTTTAGTTTTCTAGGCTGCTTAAAACAAGATACCATGAAATAGGTTGGCTTAAAGCAATGGGAATTTATTAGCTTACAGTTTGAGGCTGAGAAAATGTACGAATCAAGGCAACATCAAGATGATGCTTTCTTCCTCAAGACTGGCTGCCGGTGATCCTATGGTGGTCTCCGCCATATGGCAAGACACGTGGCAGTGTCTGTTGGTCTCTGCCTTCTCGTCCTGGTTTTGTTGCTTTCAGCTTTTTGTTTCTGTGGCTTTCTCTATCTCTCTCTATTTATTCTGTTTATAAAGGACTCCAGTTAGAGGATTAAGACCCATCCTGAATGAGGTGGGTCTCACCTTAACTGAAGGAACCTCATCAGAAGACCCTGGTTACAATTGGTTCAGACCCACAGAAATGGATTAAATTTAAGAATATGTGTTTCTGGGATAGATACAGCTTCAAACCACCACATCATCCCAACCTCATTCCTCCCCAAAACACTGTCAACCACTGATCTTCTAAAGTTTTTATAGTTTTACCTCTTCCAGAATGTCATATAGTTGGAATCATATAGTATGTGGCTTTTTCAGATTGGCTTTTTTTCATTTAGCAATATGAATTTAAGGTCCCTCCATGTCTTTTTTGTGGCTTAAGAGCTCATATCTTCTCATGGCTGAATAATATTCCATTGTATAGATGTACCACAATTTATCACCTATTATCACCTATTGAAGGACATCTTGGTTGCTTCCAGTTTTTGGTGATTTTGAATAGAGCTTCTGTAAATATTTGAGTGCAAGTTTTTGTATGGACATAAGTTTTCAACTCATTTGGGTATATCCTTGGGAGCATGATTGTTAAATCAAATGGTAAGATGATGTTCAGCTTTGTAAGAACCTGCCAAACTGTTTTCCAAAGTGGCTGTACCATTTTGCATTCCCACCAGCAAAGAATGAGACTCCCTGTTGCTCCAAAACCTTGCCAGCATTTGGTGTTGCCAGTGTTTTGAACTTTAGCCATTCTAATAGGTGTTAGAAGTATCTCGTTCTTTTAATTTGCAATTCCTTGATGACATACAATGTTGGTCATCTTTTCTTATACTTATTTGTTTTTTATGTATAACTTCTTTGAAATGTCTGTTCAGATCTTTTGCCCATTTTTAAATTGGATTGTTTGTCTTCTTATTGTTGAGTTTTGAGAGTTCTTTTTATATTTTGGATACAAGACCTTTATCAGTCCAATTAAAAACCAAATAAATATCTTTATTTAATACCCATACTTGAATAATAATTTACCTGGCTATAAAATTCTAATTTGGTAATTATTTTCTTTCAGCATTTTTACAGTATTATGCTGCTGTCTTCTGACATCTCTTGTTGCTGATATATTCTTTTGAGCTATCTTTTTATAAAATTTTCTTTCTAATGGTTTGATTTCTCTGCTGTCTTTGTTCACTGGTTTCATTGATATTTGCGTGTGGTTTTCATTTTAATTTCTCATGTTGGCATTAGGTATGATTTTTTTTTTTTTTCCATCTAAGTACTCATGTCTTTAATTCTGGCAAATTCTATGATTATGTCTTCTGGTACTCCTCTATTCTCTCAGTTGTCTTCCTTCGGTACGTCTGTCAGGTAGAATTTCTTATTCTTTCTTCCATTTATCATAACTTTGGATTTGTATTTTCCATTTCTTTATCTCTCTGTCCTGTGCTCTGGGTGGTTTCTACAGGCCTGTCTTCTTACTCATTAATCCTTTCTTCTTCTGGGTTTCATTTGAATCCATATATGGAGTTTTTATTTCAACAGCAATATATTTTAACTTTATAGTTACTATTTTATTTTTTTCACAGATCGTCGTATTCTTTTTTCTGAGATGTGTTCTTGTGGTTTCTATTCCTTCCTCTCTCTCACAGAACATATTTATTTTAAAGCCTCCTTTCCAATCTAATTCTCCCATATGTTGCTTCTGTGGACTCTATCATAACTGGTTTTTTGGTTTGTTTGTTTGTTTTGTTTTGGGAGAGATGTTTTAATACTTTGACTATTAAGTTCATCTTTACTGACAGTAGCTTTCCCTGAAAGTTCTACATATGAGCTTGAAGGCAATGCTACGAAGTAATCTGTCTTTGCTTGGCTGAACTCTAGAGTTCATGGGTTCTGGGCCATTTTTAAGTTAATTCCTTGCTTTGGAATTTTCACAGCATGTGAGGAATGTCCTTGGGTTTCCGCACTCTTAGGAGGGTTGGGCTTCTTTCTGTGTCTTGTTTCCAGGCCAGTGATCTGAGTGACTCTGGGCTTGTTTTCAAGATCTGATCCTGCTGGGCCACTGGTTTCACGCAGGGAGCTTCTGAGACCTTCCTGGGCAGGGATTGTGGCCACACTGGCTGCTCTCCCAGGACCCGGTCCCAGGGGTGCTCAAGAATGGCTGTGCATTGAAATCACCTGGGGGCTTTAATGTATCCCGATGCCCAGGACCCACCCCCAGAGAGTTTTTAAATCCCCCAGATTATTCTAAATGTTCCTAGTCTTTGTTGAAAATCATTGCCCTACAGGTTTGTGTCCTGTTCTCTAGTTTTTCTTACTTTCAAGAATTTTTTTTATTACATTTAGTATTTTCTGTTTTTTGTGTGCTTTTGTTTGTTGGTTGGAGTGCGAGTTATCTATATACCTCTACCATACTGACCAGAATTGAGAAGCACCAAATTTTAACCAGTGTTAGAGAAAAGGACTCAAACAGAAGGTTTCCAGAAGCTTCCCTGCGTTATTAAATTTTTCTTGTGATTTTTAATTTCTCTGCAAACAATATCTTTTCTGGTGCCTTTCCCCCTTCATTCCTTTCAGCATGCGTGCTTATCAAATATCTTTAATTAAAATGAATTTATAGTTTGGGGCTCAATTTGAATTAGTGGCATTCTCTGTTTTCCCTTTGTGATAAAAATATTTGAATATATTTTGTAGTTAGAGCGTATGTCCCAAAATAAATTAAATTTGGGAGATATAAATGTGGTGAGATTTAAAATACCATGTAAAAATGATTGGAGTTGTTTTTTGTTTTTTGTTTTTTTTCTTGGGGAATAAAGTAGCACTTTCCAAAATCAGGGTGAAAATATGTATTATTTAGAGGGGTGGCAGATTTTTTGTTAATTTAAGAAAACATATTTGATGTAAATTTGTTTCTGAAGTGAAAAGGGGGTAGTTTTTGAAGGGCTTCTGTTATTGAAAACTTTTGCATATGACTATCTTGTCTCCTTAGATAATGAAGGAATCAAATTAAGACAGTTTTAAAAACATGTTTTATTGTCTATGAATCAGTCTTTGGGGGATAAATGTGATATTATATGCTTAAATGATTTTGGCAGGAGGTGGGGTTTAAAAGGAGTTATCACAGTTTATAGCCAGATATTCAAAATAGGCTTCCAAAATTTCAGTCTTAACCCTGGTCTGTGCTGAGTTACATCTGCACATAATTGTAACCATAGGCACTTGTGCCCCTGAGTATGTACATCTGCAAATAATTGTACTTCTGAACGTCAACCTGCAGGATGGGTTTTAGGCTATGTCTCAACAAGAACGGTGGAGCAATTATCTGGATATTTCATGCTAACAAATAAGAATCTCCCATATTATATCTTTAATATTCTGGATATTTCAGTCAAGCGGATGTTTTGATTGGAGTCATCTGGGTAATTGCCTCAGTTTTCTACTTCACTCTATATATGTAAACACAGCTGTTGTATGATTGACAACAGTTTTTTTTTTTTTTTAAGTCTCCCTTTGGAAATAACCATTTTTCACACACAGCTTTTGCTCTTGAGCTCACTTTTAGGATCCTTAGAAATTACTCAGTGCCTCCCAGCAAAAACAGCTGGGTAAGAAGTTGGTTCTCCTATTCTTAGTGTTGAAGACACTTTTTTCTGGATCAAGTGATATTTCTAGCTAGCCTCTAGAGAAAACAGAGCAGGAGTCCAGCTAGTGCTAACAAATCCTGCACATAACAAAAGCTTCAGTCTCAATCCAGGTCTAAAAATCACAAACAGAAAGTCAGAATGCAAGCAAACATGTCCATGTTTGGAGAAAAATCCAATTTTACCATCTCCATCAGTTCCAGATGGTACCTGTTTCTGATGAGCCTCTGTTTACAGCCAAAGAGGAACCTCAGCCAATGCATTTTAATTCCGTTCCCAAATTCATCAGCATCATGTGGCAATATGTATTAATACCCGTTGAGCTGCTGTTTGGATCAGCCGAGGATGCTAATGTGAAGATGGGAAACCATACAGAGACCTCATCTGGGTGCCTTCAGAGACTCCACATTTTTGCATCAGAATGAAGGCCGTCTAAGAAGAGCTGGGAAATTGTATGGTTGAGATTTGTTTTGACAGAGTTTGTTCTCCAAAGCCTCTCTGTTTTTCCATCTCTTCCAGGCAATTTGAAATGCTCTCAAGATAGTTGGACAAAAGCATGGGGACCATGAACCTCTTGGTGACAGATTCTTGGAAATGAATATGTGAATTGTTTTTTTCCCCCTGTTGTTGGTTTTAAAAATTCTTTAAGTTCTTCTGGCAAAAGAAACCCTGTCACCTCAATATCTTAGACTATTGTTGTACAAAACCACGTTTTGGAAATCCAATGTATTTTGAAATTATAAATGATTCATTATGTGAAACTAAGTTGTCTTAATAAGGGCTTGTTTTTGAAGATTGAGGGCTATTTCATTAATCTGTTTAGCACTTTTAGCACAGTGGTTGAGAGCGTAAGATTTGGAACAGATGGTTTGGTTTCAAATACCAACTCCACAAGTTGTAGATGGATAATCTTAACCTCTCGCAATCTCAGTTTCACTATCTGTAATATGGGTATGATTTTAGTTTTTTCTACCTTCCTGGAGTGTCATGAAGATTAAAATGTTTATTATTACCCTTTGACATAGAGTGAGCACTCTGTATGTTAGCTGTTTTTCATTCATTTATTCATTCTTTTAGTCTGCAGACACTTGTTGAGTGCCCACTGCATGCCAAGCACTGTGTGGGATGCCAGGTTGCAGAGAAGTGCGAGATTTAGTCTCTGTCCTTTGGCAAGCAGATCAGGGGCTAATGGGTTAGAAAAGCATGTAAAAGTTAACTGTGATACCACGTGGTGAGTGGAGGTTAGGTAGTGCTTGGGTTCTTTAGACATACCCTTTATAGCCATGACCCATGCATTTGAGGGCCTCCTTTATGCTCTGCAAGTGTTTTATTAGGTGCCTACGAAGGGCAGAAGTTCAAAGTGATTCATTTACTCTTTAGCTCCTTTGATTTTTGAGAAGAGAAATCCATCTCTAGAAAATGGCTCCTTGTAAATATGGCTTGTTATTGTTTATAACTAATTAGTTTCTTATAAGAAAGAACCAAGTCCTTGATGCTAAGGATTCAGTCTCAGCTTCTGCTCTATAGGGGTGTGAGTGGGGCACTGTGGGAACTGTAAGACGGGTGACGTAGAGATGAGGCCCAGAGTGGAGCCATCTAGCGTGGTGTGGGGAGGTCTCACCATCCTGCTAGAACCCAAGTGGGGCAGATGGGAGTCAAAGGCGGGTGGATGCCTTGGGTCAGCCTTGGGGAAACAGTGGGAGCTTTGTCCTGGAGACCTATGATTACACCAGCTGCTCTCTAAAACTCAAAAGTAACGTGGTTTTCTTGGGGATTTGATGAACCAGATACAGAATTTTAAAATACAATGGTTTCCCATTTTTTTGTAATACAGCAGAGGGAAATGAGACGAACCCCTGTTTGTAGACTGTACTTTTGCCCTCTATGATGCTGTGATTTCCTGAATCTGGTTAAGCTCTAAGGGGACCCCGTTGTGACCTTTCAGTCTGATGACCTTCACATCATGCAGTGAGCTGTGTCAGGACTCTACTGTGCAGCACTTTCAAAATTGCTGTTTTAGTTTTGTTCAAATTTAACTTTTCAAAAATTTGGTAAATTCTAGAGACTTGACTACTAGCTTAAGGCTTGTTTTGTTGTTTTAGGCTTGTTTTTTTTTAAACCCAAATATAAATTATCTTTTAATGAAGATCAGTAACCTTCTTTTGTTGAAGATGATACTTTTCCATCACAAGATAAGTAATAATTTTACTTATCATTGTGGCATGGGGAAGTACTTTAGAAAAAGAAATTCATTCTAAATGTATGGCAGACTAAATTAGTATTTAGGAAGTACTGAAAGGAATTCATTGTTAAATTATGTTTTTATCTCGCATTCTATCTGGCTTTCTTTCTTTAATTGAATGTTATTATTTTGGACCTCATAATATTTGCTGTGGGTAAAATAACAATAACTCTTTAGATTCACTGCCTCTGCATGAGATCAATAACAAAATTTCCATTATTTTCCCCAAAGACCTTTAGACACTGCATTTCCAGCATAGTGTAAAGGAAAAGGATTTTATAATGATTTACTTTAAAAAGATTTTCACCTCTGATATATTTCCGGCAAAGTCCCACCAGAATTGCACTGTGATAATAATAATTATAAAACAAAAATGTTAAGAAATTGTTCCATCATGATCTGCATGTTGACTATAAATGAAACCTGAGAAATACAAGGCATACAAAGCATAATGGTGTTTAGACACAAGGTTATTTGAACAAAATTTATCAACATGTTGTGTTAGGAAGAACCATGAATATAAACAATTTTAATAGGAACTCACAAATGAACTTGAACATGTTTGTTCATTCGCTGTCTAGCTAATCTTTGTTTTTCTCTCTTTCTGTGGTCATCTTGGTCAAATACATTTTCCCATTTGATCCTAATATAGCCAGACATGGTTCATGATATTTCTACTTAGTGATTTCCAGTCCATATATTTCAATGCAACCCTAGTTGAGGGAACTTAAAAGCAAACATGTAAGTTTTAAAAGTTTCTCATTTTAGAGGGATTGCAAATGGTAATCCTACAGCTAACAAGCTGACCTTAACATGGGCAAAATTATAGATTTGTTTGGCAGCCTTTAAAAAGAATGACCATTTGTTTTGCACATCAACAGTTAAAATTAAATGTAGATGAAGAGATTTAAGTATTGTCTGTGAAAAATCTGTAATGTCGCATAGATTTTACATCAAATGGATTAGATTAGAATAATTGCAGAGGATATTATACCTTCATTGAGCAGATCACAAGCAATTAAGTTGTAATTCTTAGCTCTTGTTAAGTAAATATCTCTTATCAATCATGACAACAAAGTGTCAGAGGAAAGGCGAGTGTTGTGTTTTCCGGTACATTTGTTCTCTCCCCATAAATTCCATATGTATACAGAACATACATAGGGAATGTGGACAGGGAATGGTATATGTCACATGGGTAAATAAATATGGCATGCACACTGAACAAATTGAAGTCTGACCCTTCAGAAGGCAGGAATTCCACACCGTTTTAGGGCCTTGAAGGCTGAATGCAGACAGTGAAGTTAGCAGTGTTTTTCTAACACTTAAAAGTCAGATGAAGTAAACCCTTCTGATACCTTGCGAGGTCACAAAGAGGTTAACTTTCAGGAGGGCATTCCCCAGGGCCTGGAACAGAGAAACACATAGCTTTCCCGTTGTCAAATGCTGCACCTTCCCAGCAGCTGCTCACAAAAGAGCCTTGAAGAAATCAGCTGTGTTTGAATGCACTTAATGTTGTATATAATTCCGGTGTTAAATTTATTGGAAGGCTGAGCCTAATGTAAAACACAGTGAAAAAAACAAGACTACATGTGTCAGCTTTATGGTGCATTTGGAAAGAGTTTAAGGTTTTCAGGATGTCTGCTTTGTGGAGGAAAACCGGCGCTGCAAAGCCCTGGAGTGAGAAGTGAGAGTTGGCTGTCTAATCCATGCTGATGCTCAGATGTGTCCGATGCTTGGGGATCTAGGCTCATGTGTTGTTTGTCCCCAGGAGCCCTTTATTCCCACTCTCTTGTGACCTTGCTGAGCAGAGCTTTGGGGCTTTTGGCCAGAAGTGGTGAGGCTTACATCCATTCTAGCATGTCCTTTAATCCAGGGCTTGGGTAGAATTAAATAAACATGTAGGGATCAGGCAGGGACCCAGTTCTTTGCAGGACGTTGAATGGCTGAAAACTTTGTTCTGCTACTCTGATAATATTCAGGGGTGGATGCATGTGGATGCAGAGATGTAGGGAGGGAAAAAGAGCAATCAGAGCTGTGAAGGATGGAGGAAAGAAAGAGCAGAATCACTTTGCTTCATTAAGCTATTCACCAAAGATTTACTGAGTATTTCCTGCATACCAGACATTGTGCCAGGCTGTAATTGCAGCCAATTGCTTAAGAGCTCAGACTTGACAGTAAAAAACTTCGGATGGAGTCCTTCCTCTGCCAGCATACCAGAGGATGTTGTGTGACTGTGTGATTTTGGACAACTCACCTACCTATCTGAGCCTGCTTTCCCATCTGTAAAATGTAATAATGGAAGCACCCATGTGTCCATTAATGGAAGTATGGTTAAATATTTTATGGTTCAAGCACAAAGTGGAATACTATACAGCTGTAAAAAAGCATGTGGCAGCTTTCTTTGTAAAAGTTTGCTGAAATAAGTACAAATTTCAAAGTGCAGAGCAGTTTGTATACTATGCTACCTTTTGAATCAAAAAGAGGCTTATATATACATAAAAAATACTCTGGGTAGATACATAAGACACTAATAATAGTTTGTATATGAGGGGAGGTGTGGGAACTTGGCATGCATGGGATAAAAGTGTGGGGAGACTTTTCGCTGTTTACTTCTTTTGTCCTTTTATATTTTTTAGCCTTATAAATATATTGCCTATTATAAAACACTAATAGTACAGTTTTGTAAATTTGTTGGATTAAATGAGATAATACACTTAACGTTTTCATCCCAATCCTGGCTCAAAATAAGCCCTCAGATTATGTTTTTTAACTGCATTATTGTTGTGGTGCTGGTGTTGAGACAAAGTTACATGTAAGAAGTAAACGTTTCCAGTTTGGTGGTAAAGACAGATGGTCACAGGCTCTGTCTAACATCCTGGGCTGTGACTGAAGGAGGTTCACAGCGGGAGAGGGTTACAACCTCATAGATGAGGTTTTAGCTCAATCTTTTCAGGGAAGACAGGGAGCCTGGCAGAGGTGGTGACTACACTGAACTTAAGACTGTATTTTCCTTTTTCATCTTTTTTTTTTGATTAAATAAATGGGTTATTCAATCCTAACCATCACCCTGTCCCTCAAATGGGCTACTTGTGGGGTATGTTAATTTGTGTATGGATTGGGGATTTAGTCAGTATTTTTTGTCTGTTGCCTGTTCTGAATCTTTTTTTTTTTTTTTCCCTTGTCTGTTCTCAGATCATGGGCCTTCTGGAAGGCAGGGGCCATATTAATTTAGTTTGTTTTCCTCAAAATGATTTGTGCTAACCCGGTAATTTTTATAAACAGGGAATGGATACACTTTTCTCCTTTTGTATCTGAGAAGCTACTGACAACATTTTGTCTTGGGAATGTAGGGGAAGTTTTCTGCACCAAACTCCTCTCTCTAGTAAGGGAATTGTTGTTCTCAGTTCTGTGGTTCCTAGCAAAGGTGTTGACTTCAGGGCCCATGGGAGGTGCTTTGGGTGAAGCAGGGACAAGGAAGGGAGCGCTGGCCCCACCCTCATGGGACAGGTGCCCCTTGGGGACGGTGGGCTGGGGTTGTTATCCCAGGAGGGCACCAGGGGGCGCCCATGTTCGTGGCCTGCTGGTTATGTGCTCCTAACAAATGCCAAAGCACAGGTAGATTCTGGTGAGGACAGAGGGACCTGCACCATCCTCCTAGGACACCTCCCCTGTCACTGCACTGGGCAGTGACAAAGCTCGCAGAGATAGGTGAGAGCAGTTGTGGGAGCTGAGTTTGGGTAGACTCCCCGCTCACCCATTATGCGGGCAGCCACTAGCCAGATCCATTTCTTTGGCTTTGGACTAGGCTTCCAGGTTCTGGGAAGGGAGTGGGGTGTTGGTGGTGGAGCGTTTCTCAGTACTGAGAGGAACAGTGACCTTTGATACAGGGCTTTAGCCAGGGGTTTGGCCAACACCATTTCACTCATTGTTAGGGAAAGAGGGAATTTGCCCCCTGAGGCCCATTTTTTACTAAAGGAAACTTGTGTATCAGACAAAGAAGTTCTAACACCTCAGAGATACTCTAAACTGACCATAAGCTTTTGGGCAAGCGCCAAGAGGCTGTTTTAGCTGCATGTCTCTTCCCTTTGACTGACCTTTGCAAACCAGCTCCAGGGGTATCGGTTGGCATGGATTCTCTGCTCTCCGAAAGAGGTACAGATGACCCTGGCTCAGTACAGTAGGTCTGGTGCTTGAGTATTGAGATTTTTTTTTCCAGTTTTACCCAGCATGGCTGTGTCCAGTGAGGTCCTTGCTGCACCCCAGGGCTCCATGCAGGGGCCCTGAGTAGTACAGAATTACAGAATGTTTGTGTATGTTGGAAGGGACATTAAGAGGCCAATTGCATTGCCCAAGGTCGCCAAGTGATTAAATGGAAGGCCACAACTAGCCTCACAGACCCATGCCTGAGAAGAATTAGTGAAATTGGACCCACCTGAACCTCCTTTGAGCCAGGTCTCGTTTGCTGTGTATCTTAAGTTTAAGTTATGCTGGGAGGATTCAGAAATCCCTGTCTCGGGGAGAAAAAAGCCTGGCTGAATTTTAGGGTCCTAGGCCCTCTTTCCCTATATCATCTCCAGCTTTTTCCTTCCTTACACGTCTCTTAATTTCTCTAGTTCTCTGAGGAGGCTGTGTGGCTAGAAATAGGCTTTACTCCAGTCCAGTGAGAATTGAATGGGTTCCCATAACGAGAGGTTCTTTGCAGGTCTTTTAAAAGTTTCTCTGGAGGGTAAAAAGGTGACCCAGTTGTAGGCATTTTCCTAGAAAGGGAACAGAAATAAATGGCAGTGGGAAGATCAGAACTCTGTTCTGGTTTAGCACAAAGTGCCTGCATTCATCAGAGTTGGAAATAGAAGTACAGTTTTTCCTTCTCCCAGACAGTGGGGAGATTTAAAATGCTCATTCAACCCAGAGGCTGAAGAAGGAGACAAAAGGAGCCATATCCAAAAATGAATCGATACCTGGTTGCCCGATCCTGTCGTCCATGGCAAGGAGCATTGATTATAGTAAATGACAGGCTCTTCCCCAAAGCCATGCTCACTGGAGTCGGAGGAAAATCATTCTATATTTTTTCCCTTTCATGTAAGATTGGCTTGTATGTGTTGCAGGAAAACTGGAAAACAAAATGTGTTTGTTAAAAGAAAACATGGTCCTTAGATGGTAGAGCTTGGAAAGAGTAGGCCAGTTGTGCAGGACAGATGCCCTGGAAGGAGGAGGATGCTGATGGTCACGTGACAGTCCAGACTGGGGTGCTGAGGGGGAGCAGCTGACAGGGTAGCAGGCAAACCCACCACCAAGGAGCTTCTGGCCACCTAGGGCAGACCCGGGGGAGTGTTAGAGAGACGGTGGTGTGCCGTGGATGCTTAAACCAAGACTTGGCATCTGGGCTGGACCAGGACAGGGTTTAGCATCTTCCCAGTGTGTCTGTGTGGTTAAGCCATTAGCCAGCATGCTCTGAGATGCTGGGAATTAATTGTGGGAACTCCCTGGGGCAGGGAATCCTTGTATTTTAATATGCTTACACACAGCCAGGTATACTCAGAAAGCTGACTAACTCAATTAAAAATAATTACACCTTTTAAAATAATAACAAGAAAGAACTGAAGGTGGCTTTTTAGAATCCTGGTTTAGGCCCAAGCTTAAAACAACTTGTCCTTTGGCCTGAACTCACAAAGTATATTTAATTGGAGGACAGGGATCTCTGCGGCCCCCTTAAGGGCCTCCAAGGCCGGAAACCACAGGAAAAGTGGGCTCCCCAGCGGTTTGCTGGTAATGGCCTTAGCAGAGATGGTGCCTCAGACTGGTGACAGCTCTCGGATGGACCCTGGGAAGAGCTGAGACTTTGGAGCCCCAGAATTGGAGGTGATCACATAGCTCCTGATTACTTTTTAGCACCTTTGAGGAGTTTAATGATTAAAATGTGTTCCACTTCGGAAAACTTCAGAACAAGCTGTAAAAAGTAATTTGCAATTCTCCCTTTCTCCATATCTATGTGAATGTGGTGTTTAATTACTCCATAATAGCTTTTTGTTCTGGTGATTTGTTAGGAAAATAGACAAGTCTTTTATCATCATTAAACACCAGGATTAGTATTTTTGTAAAATTAGGAATTATTTAAATATCTTAAAAGGTTTGAAGAAAACCAGTAGAGAACTTTTTTTTTGGTGGGGGGGTATGGAATTTTAAACACAATGCCTTGATATTTACAATAAATGGATTCATTCAAATGGTGTATTTTTAAAGAGAAGTCAAGCCACTAAAATACTCATCTCTTTAAATCACCCAACAGCTATTTAAGACAAGATCCTGGAGGGCTGCCAAATTATACTCTGTAATGTATATTCCCCGGGAGGATGAAATCTCTGTTGTTTCTTGCTCACATTATTTCTGAGGAGTATGGAGAAAATGTTTGATTTTTAACTTGTTTATTTTAGCAGGTTCCAGAGTCCAACAGCAGGTTTGAAATTGACATGATAGGACAGCATTCTTTGTGTGAAACTCCCAAGAGTGTTGAATTCTCTGATTATCTGTTGGAGAGAAGAGAAAGTGAGCAGTTGAGGAAGAAAGAGTCAGGTTTTCCTTCTCCTCTTTCCTCCTTGTCTGTACACATCTCCATAACGAGCTTCCAATTTGATCCCATCTACTTGGCCACTGTAGCCACGATTGCAACGGAAGGAAATCCTTCCAAAATGGTCTTGTTTTCAGAAGGAAGTGGAGTTGATTCACAGCTTTGGTTGGATTCGTTTTAAATAAGCTTGTGTGCCCAGTTCTTGATTTAGGTGTTGTGGAAATATGAAGTAATGGCTGTCACAGAGCATTAGTTTTTATATTGCAGTTAGAATTTAAATTTATGGGTATATTCCAACAGATTATTTTTCTTCGCTAAGCAGGTGATTTGGGAAAAGGTTGGGGGCTGTTCTTAGTTAAGACAAAAGAGAAAGGTCTAGAATTTGGGAAAAGAAAAAGGGGATTACTTTTTCAAGACTGGGAAAGGAAGGAATTAATCAGCATAGCATTCAGAACAAGAAGCTTTAACCTGAATTTACTGAATTTAAATAAATTATTTGTTACCTATTTAGTTATTTAAATAAAGTATTTATTTGTTAAAATACTTTATGTAAGTTATATAATCTGATTGGACGATAATCATAGGAATACCTATCTCCATAACCTAAATCATGCAAAGGCACATTTGCTATGGTGTATATAAATTTATAACTTTGAATCCTAACGTGTTAAAGGTAGATGTGTCTTTAGCAAGTATTTAGTTCAACCTCATCATTTGAAGAAACTGAGGCTCAGAGAGTTTATGTAACTTGACTCTTGTCGCAGAGCCAGCTAGTGAAAAAACTGGGACAAGAAGGCTTGGCTCTTTGCCAGACCTCACTGACGCGTGGTACAAACTCACGAGAACTGTCTCTCGGTCTTGTGCTGGTTGGTCACCCTCGCACTGACCCATTTCCTTACCCACTCTCTACGCTTTTCAGGAATCTGCTTAAAGCACAGCTGTGAACATTTTGCTTTCCTGGTCAGAAATCTTCACGGCTCCCCATGAGATGAATTTTTAAAATATATATATATATGAATATTAAAAATGAAAAAAAATCCACACTTTCCTTAGCATCATATTCAAGATCTTTCCCAATCTGCAATCTAGCCCTGTCCTACTTTTCTAGCTTCCTCTTCATTCTCTTCTGCCTGAAGAAATCATCCCATGTTTTCCTTCTGCTTCCAGTAAGTCTCCTCTCTGAAACTGGCTGAATTAATTGCTGCTGTTTTATTTCTATAACACTTTGTTGATAGCTTTGATAAAGTTCTTATTCTCTTTCTCATGTTAATTGTGTGTGTTATGCATGTGTCTGTTTTCTTTAGAAGAGGGTAGAGGCTCTGGCCTATTTAAATGCACGACCTTTGTCTAGTAGTTGCTCAATACATATTTTCTAGCATTGAATCCAGTCTTGTTTCTAACATCAAAAACTCTCCCCTACACTAGCTACTACACTAGCTAGAGAAACTAGATTTCTACTGAGAATTGACATGTAGTAGCCTCGCTATATATGTGTCTTCACTGTAGTACATTTTCAGAAACTTCTGGGGAGCAGATAGTTTCCATCTTGGGGGATCATGGAACAAACTGGAAAGAGTTTGGACTTTGGAGGGAGAGAGACCTGCTTTTTAATCTATCTACACCCTAGAGAAGTTGTCAGTCTCAGTTTTCTCAGCTCTAAAATAGGGTAATACTCATTTCAGGGATGCTGTGTAGATTCAATTGGAAAATATGTGTGGTGGTTAGAATAGCAGGAAATGGTTGTTGCTAAGAGTCCTCATAATGTATCAGGAATCTCTTTGGCTAGGAACCATATGTTAGCCAGTTTATAAGTCTTCAGATACCCTATTTGCTCTTTGATGATACTCTTGAGTTGATGGGGTTAAACACTGTCTGAGACATCCAGAAAGTTGTCAGATGAGTGGATGCCTGCTTTGTTGGATGGATGGTTTGGTAAATTAAAAAGAGGCCAAAGAGAGCATCTTGGGTAATCCTGAGTCAAAGACATAGCTGGGATTTGCTCAGGGGAGCAACCAGGGCAGCTTGCTAATAGGTGCCAATAGAGATACACGACACCCTGGCACAGCCTCCCCGCCAATACAGTCTTATCAGGTGAGAACTGGTTAAGGTAAACTATCATCTCATCCTTAAGGAGAAAAGAAGTGGGAGAAGGATGCCCACCCATCCCTCCAACTGTGTAGCCTCCCAACCACCTACACCTGCAAGCACCCAACCTTCCATCATTAATTGAGCCCCAACATTGACCAGGCACTAACATATTTTCTTAAAAGGTCTGTGTATTGGAGGAACGCTGCCCTACGCCCACAGCTGATTATAGGTGTGGAAGCATCATAGGTCTGTTTCTCCCCTAGGAGAGGAACCACCTCCTCATCGTCATGAGTCACTCCAGGTATCTGTCCTTCATTGAACACACACATACACACGTGGCTCTTGAGTTGGGGATAGGGAGGGTCAGGGTCTTAGGTAGGAACAAGACTCTGGGAACACTATCTTTCCTTCCCTCATCTCTTTATGAGATGAGGTGTATCTTAGGATATTGTTGGTGCTGGGCAAGCCCCAGATGAAGGAAGATTGGTCAGGCAAATGAGAGCAGGTGAGTAAATAGAATGACTTTGGGCTCTTTCTGTATGGCCCAGTGCTTTGATGGGGTTTAACACGATTTATACTAACAGTCCCTTATTAGACTGGGTTATTCTGTAGAAATACTTGAGCTTTCTTTTGGACAAAACTAACTGGTTGGTTAACCCTGTGAAATCACTGCCTTTGTCACTTGGCCACTCTGACTGAGCATCCTACTGTTTGGTTGTATGTGACCAGTGTGTTAGTTTCCTGTTGCTGACATAACAAATTACTACAAACTTAGTGGCTGAACCAATACAGATCTAGTGTCTTCCACTTGTCTTGGTCAGAAGTCCATTATGGGCTTTCTGAGCTAAAATCAAAGTGCCAGCAGGGCTGCATTTGCTTTGGTAGATCCCAGGGAGAATCTGTTTCCTTGCCTTTTCCAGCTTCTAGAAGCTGCCTGCATTTCTTACTTGGGATCCCCTTCCTCCGTCTTCAAAGTCAGCAACATCTAATCTCTCTGACCCTTCTTCTGTGGTCACATCTCTCTTAGGAAAGGTTTTTCGCTTTTAAGGACACATGATTAGATTGGGCCCCCATGGATAATCCAAGGTAATTTCCCCATTGGAAGATTCTTAATTTAATCACATGCAAAGTCCATTTTTCCATGTCAGGTAACAGATTCATGGGTTTCGGAGATTAGGGTATGGACATCTTTGGCAGGGGTGGGGTTGGGTGAGGTGGGGCATTATTCTTCTCACCACAGACAGAAATGGAGGATGAGGTTTATACCCCTGGCTTCCTAGTACTCTGTAGCTGAGAGATGATTGAGATGCCTTTAAACTAACTCTTTATCAGGAGCCTCCAGACTTCTTAGGGCCTGCATCAACATTTCCATCGTAATTTTCTTAACTTTCCGAATCACACCGCCCAGGGGTTTCTAAATCAGCCATTTGCTTACTGACCATGGTGGGAGGAGAGTGGAAAATGAGAGCTTTGATTACCCAGGCCCTGAAAAAGTCCATCTAGAAATAGCTGTCTAGAAATAAATAGTTACAGCCTGTCCTTTTGAAACTCTAAGTCAGGTACATTTTGTAACAACTGCTATAATTCGAAGATATGTCAGGCTACAAACTGGCCCCAGAAATGAGCTTTGTTCTTTATAGCACACTTTGCTCGAAGCACAGCCCTTTAAAATAACTTGATAGGCTCTAACTGAGAAATAGCCTAGAGAGCAGAGATTGTTGGTATATTTATCTCTGTATCTGCTCAGTACTTAGCACCATGCAGTACCTGTTCTAGGTACTGCATGATGGTACACTCTCCCATTTATGAGTGTGTAGAGGAAACGAGCCGAATGTGACAGGATGTAGACTATGTTTCCCACCCATACCCATTGCATGCCCAGAAGAGATTAAAAACCCTGAGAAATATAGGCTCTGCTTCCATAATGTACAGAACAGATTCTGAACAAAAGTAGATTACAAGAAGTAGATCTTGAAATTGAAAAGTGTCTCATTGCAGGATGCAGGATTTTAGTTCATGTATCTTTTTAAAAGTCACCCTAGCCTCCATACACACAGTACACAGTGGAATGAATGAATGACAGTATAACTCAGTGCTTATCAAGAAGGGGCATTAGCTTTGGAATTTGGAAGGCTGGTGCTTGGTTCATGGCTGTGCCACTTACCAGCGTTGTAACTCTGGGGAAATTACTTCACCTCCAAACCTGCTTTCTTAACTCCAGTCAGTGGGGAATCAAAGGGTCAGTTGACACAGTTCTTTGGGAATTGGCTGGGTCATGAAGAAGCAACAGGAGGTGTTGGTGGGGTCTTGGCTCTGCTGTTGTGTGATGACATCTTTTTTTGTGGGGGGGGGCTTATATATATATATTTTGAAATTTGGTTTTATTGAGATATATTCACATACCATACAGTCCTCCATGGTGTACAATCAGCTGTTCACAGTACCATCATATAGTTGTGCATTCATCACCCCAATGTATCTTTGAACATTTTCCTTATACGACAAAGAATCAGGATAAGAATAAAAAATAAAAATAAAAATAAAAAAGAACACTCAAATCATCCCCTGCATCCCTCTGTATTTTTCATTAATTTTTGTCCCCATTTTTCTACTCATCCAGTGTGATGACATCTTCATCAATAGAGCCTGCTGCATCTAAGGCCCATTTCTGTGTCCTTTTTTTAGGGCACACATGAACCTATGGATTTTTTTATGACGTTTCAGCAGAGTAGAAGTTACAAACTTGCCTCTGTCTCACAGGCCCTGTCCTCACTGCCCTGGGCATGGGCATCAAAGGGGCACACAGGGAAGAGAAGCAAAAAGTCTCCTAAACAATTCAGGCTCACAAGTGTGGAGTGAAGGGGGGAGGGTCCTCACAGATTACACTCAGAGCCCCTCCTAGATGAAATCCCTTTGAGAGATTTCCTTTCTGTGACAAGTGGCCTGTCATCTCAGTCTAATCTTTAATCATTTTCAACCGGCAACCCTTTTGATCTTGACTCTTAAAGGGTTCAGATGAAGGTTTCTGGGCCTGCCTTATTTGGGAAACATTTGTGCTTTGTGAAGACTTGGGCATGCCAATATTTAAAAGTCTCTGCTGAGCATGAGCCTCTTCTACCCTAGTTCAAGGAACCAATTGGCGGAGGGCAGCAGACAAGGAACCATTTGTGCCTCGGTAATTACAGAGCAGCAGGCATTTTATGACTGCCGAGAATACTTCTAAGTTAATTATCATTTAGAAATCTGAATAAAATAGTCCTCCCTCAACACTGGGGATCAGAAGAGTTTCAGCGATTTATTTATTTTTAAAGATCTTGACCAGTGCTGTTTAACAGAAATATGATGTGAACCACATATGTAATTTAAAGTTTTCTAGTATCACATTAAAAAAAATATAAAAAGGCAGAGGTGAAATTAATTTTAATAATATTTCATTTAACCCAGTTTATCAAAGTATCGTTTTGGTCTGTAATTCAATGTAAGCAGTTGTTAATGAGCTATTTTATTCTTTTGGCTAAGTCTTTGAAATCCAGTATGTCTTTTACAATTAGGGCATATCTCAATTCAGACTCTCCATGTTTCAAGTGTTCTGTAGCCACATATGGTTAAGGGTTACTGTATTGGACAACTCGGGTGTAGACTGAGGCATGAGGTGGGGAGCCTTCGAAGACAGGGTGCTTTTTCTGTGCCTAGCACAGAGCCTGGCATGTGAGTCTTGCTCTTTTAGATGTGTTCATGGGATGAAGTGCTGGCGCACAGCTTGGAGAGATTGGCTGGCCCACCTGTGGCCCAGAGAAAAGGGTAACATTGCTTGTCATAAGAAATGTATGCAGAACCCAGGACTCATTTTGTAATGGCTTCGTTGAGATATAATTCACACACCATACAATTCACCCTTTTAAAGTGTACAGTTCAGTGGGTTTTAGTATATTCACAGAATGGTGCAGCCACCAACATAATCAATTTTAGAACATTTTCATTACCCCCTGTTCTGGTTTGCTAATGCTGCCGGAATGCAAAATACCAGAAATGGATTGGCTTTTATAAAGGGGGTTTATTTGGTTACACAGTTACAGTCTTGAGGCCATAAAGTGTCCAAGGTAAGGCATCTACAATGGGGTACCTTCATTAAAGATGTCTGATGGCATCCAGAAAACCTCTGTTAGCTGGGAAGGCATGTGGCTGGCGTCTTCATGCTCCCAGGTTGTGTTTCAAAATGGCATTCTCCAAAATGTCTGCATCAGCTTCCAAGGGCTGTCTTTAAATGTCTTTCTCAGCTCCAGCTCTGTATGAGCTCCTTCTCTCTGAGCTTACGTAAGGCTCTAGTAAACTAATCAAGGACTACATTGAGTGGGTGTGGCCACACCTCCATGGAAATACTGAACAAAACTAATCCACACTAATATGTCTGCCCCCACAAGATTGCATTAAAGAATATGACTTTTTCTGGGGGACATAATATATACAAACTGGCACACCCCCAAAAGAAGCTCCACCATCCCACCTCCTCTAGACAACCATGAATCTACTTTCTGTCTCTATGGGTATGCCTGTTCTGGACATTACATATAAACGAAACCATACAATATGTGGTCTTTAGTGACTGGCTTCTTTCACTTAGCACAATAATTTCAGGGTTTATCCATGTTGTAGCATTATCAATACTTCATTTCTTTTTACTGTGACTAATGTTTCATTGAATGATACACCACATATTATTCATCCATCAGTTGATGGACATTTGGATTCTTTCCACTTTTTAGCTGGTGTGAATAATGCTGCATTTCACATTTCTGTGTGGACGTATGTTTCTGCTTCTCTTGGGTATATACCTAGGATTTTAATTGCTGGATCATATGGTCACTTTCTGTTTCAATGTTTGAGGAACTGCCAGCTGTTTTCCAAAGCAGCTGTACCCCTTTACATTACCACCGTCAGTGAATGAGGGATCCAGTTTCCCCACATCCTCAGCAACACTTTTTTTTTTCTTTAGGCTTAAAACAACAGAAATTTATTGTTTCGCAGTTCTGGAGGCTGGATGTCCAAAATCAAGGTGTCAGCAGGGCTGTGCTTCCTCTGAAGTTAGAGACTTTCCAGGGAAGAATGTGCTCCATGCCTCTGTCCTGGCTTCAGAGAGTGGCTTGCCAGCAATAGATAACTAAGACAGCTTCCAAAGCCCTATTCAGTTGTCATCTTCACCCCCTGCCCCCGGGTAACTTTCAGATTCCATTTTTCTCCCCCTCACTCACTCTGCTGCAGCCACACTGGCCCCGCACGTCTTGTTCCTGGAATCGCCAACGGTCTTATTATGTTTTTTATTATAGCCTAGGCTGCTCAAGCAAATACCATGCAGTGGGTCTGCTTAAACAATGGGAATTTATTTGCTTATGATTTTGAGGCTAAAAGAAAGTCTCAATCAAGGCATCAAGGCAATGCCTTCTCCCCAGAAGGTGGGTTTTCTGGGGCTGCCTGCCCCAATCCTCGGTCCTTGGCTCTTCTGTCCCATGAAATGGTGGCCTCTCTGTTCTCTTCTGGGTTCCATTGAATTTCAGCTTCTTGCTTCCATGGCTTTCTCCCTCTGTCTGCCTGAATTTCACTCCATTTATAAAGGACTCCAGTAATAGGATTGAGACCCATCCAGAGCTAGGTGGGCCACACCTTAATTGAAGTAACCTCAGCAAGAAGTCTCTTGAATTTCCAATTAAATTTTAGGATCAGTTTGTCAATTTCTGCAAAGAAGTCAGCTTGGGTTTTTTGTTTTTTTTTTGTTTTTTTTTTAATTGAGATTGTTCACATTCCATACAATTATCCAAAAATCCAAGGTGTACAATCAGTTGCCCATGGTACCATCATACAGCTGTGCATCCATCACCACAATTAATTTTTTTTGAATTTTTAGAATATTTTCATTACTCCAGAAAAGAAATAAAGGCAAAAAAAAAAAAAAAAAAAAAGGAAACTTAAATCCTCCCATACCCCTAACCACCCTCCCTCCATTATTGACTGATAGTATTGGTATAGTACTTTTGTTTCTGTTGATGAAAGAATGTTAAAATACTATTAACTGTAGTATATAGTTTGCAATAGGTATACTTTTCTTCCTATATGCCCCTCTGTTATTAACTTCTAGTTATAGTGTCATACATTTGTTCTAGTTCGTGAAAGAGATTCCTAATATTTGTACAGTTAATCAAGGACATTGCCCACCTCAGGATTCACTGCTTTATATGTTTCCATCTTTTAACCTCTAACTTTCCTTCTGATGACATACATAACTCTGAGCTTCCCCATTCCACCACATTCACACCCCATTCAGCACTGTTAGTTATTCTCACAAAGAGCTACTGTTCAACTAGGTGGCAATACCTTGCAGAGCTGGGGCAGTGTTCTCCAGGAGGCTGTGGATGCTCTGAATCAGCGTCCACTCTATGGTGCTGTTTCTCCCATAGCCAGAATTCATGGGTCCAGGAATCAAGGGTTGGAAACAGGAGTGGCACCACTCACTATCACTTCCGAGTGCTCCACTAGGTAAATTTTTGCTTCCTGTCCCTGCAAGCTTAAGCTTTACTGGTCTACAAATCTTTCTTCCAAAAGGAGGAGTGCTTCCACCAGGAAACACAACAATAATCCCATTGAACTGGAAGTTAAGACTGCCACCTGGCCACTTTGGGCTTCTCATGCCTCTGAATCAACAGGCAAGGAAGGGGATTACTGTACTGGCTGGGGTGATTGATCCTGAGTATCAAGGGGAAATAGCACTGCAACTACACAATGGGAAGTAAAGAAGAGTTTTCCTGGAATATGGGAGATCCCCTAGGGCATCTCTTAGTACTACCATGCCTTGTGATTAAAATCAATGGAAGACTGCAACAGCCCAATCCAGGCAGGGCTACCAGTACCCAAGAAACTTCAGGAATGAAGGTTTGGGTCACCCCACCAGGCAAAGAACCACGGCCAGCTGAAGTGCTTGCTGAGGTTAAAGGGAACATGGAATGGGTAGCGGAAGAAGGTAGTGATAAATATGAACTATGGCCATGTGACGAGTTACAGAAATGAGGACTATGATGGCATTGATATTTCCTCCTTGTTTTGTTATGAGTATGTTTGTATTTGTCTGTAAAGCAAATATCTTTGCTTTCTTCTCTGTCTTATCCACTTATCATATGGCATAAGCTGTACTGTTCATTTTGCTGTATTTAAGCTAAAGAAAATCAATTTTAAGAGCTAATGTCGCCCAAGGACTTGCACCCTAATCTGGAGAGATTTAGTGCATTTCCAGTTGTACGCTACACAGCAGAGTATTGTTAGGCCTAATATATGTCTGTTATTGTTATCTACTTAGAGATAAATTATGGTTTTAGGTGATGTGTTAACTGCCAAGTTGACAAGCACCTAGGAATAAACATAACAAAAGCTGTAAAAGACCAGTACAAAGAAAACTACATAACTCTACTAAAAGAAATAGAAGGGGACCTTAAAAGATGCAAAAATATTCCATGTTCATAGATAGGAAGGTGTGATGGTTAGGTTCATGTGCCAACTTGGCCAGGTGATGGTACCCAACTGTTTGGTCAAGCAAACACTGGCCTAACAATTGCTGTGAGGACGTTTGCGGCTGGTTAATAAACGAACAGGCTGGTTTATTAAATCATCAGTCAATTGGCTACAGCTGTGACTGATGACTCACCAAAGGATGTGTCTTCCACAATGAGAGAATGCAGTTGGCTGGATTTAATCCAATTAATCAGTTGAAGACTTATAAGTGAGACAGATAGTGGACCTTCACTTCTTCGACTGACCAGCGAAGCATTTCCTGAGGAGTCTGTTGAAGTTGCCAGTTTGTTTCCTGAGGAGTTCATCAAACATGTTCATCGAAGATCCCAGTTCATTTCCTGGGGAGTTCATCAAAGTTGCCGATTTGTTTCCTGAGGAGTTCATTGGACATCTTCGTTAGAGCTGACAGTTTGCTGACTGCCCTATAGAATTTGGACTTGTGCATGCCTGCAGTTGCGTGAGTCACTTTTATCTTATATTCATAGATACCTCTCATTGATTCTGTTTCCCTAGAGAACCCTAATTAATACAACTATATCACACCACTTCTTTCTTGCCTCCATGATTTCTACTGAGAAATCCACACATAGTCTTGTCAAGCTTCCTTTGTATGTGATGGATCGCTTTCCTCTTGCTGCTTTCAGGATTCTCTCTTTGTCTTTGACGTTTGATAATCTGATTATTAAGTGTCTTTATGTAGATCTCTTCAGATCTATTCTGTTTGGGGTATGCTGCGCTTCTTGGATATGTGATTTTATGTCTTTCATAAAAGATGGGAAAGTTTCATTGATTATTTCTTCTATTATTGCTTCTGCCCCTTTTCCCTTCTCTTCTCCTTCTGGAACACCCATGACATGTACATTCATGCATTTCATGTTGTCATTCAGTTCCCTGAACCGTTGCTCATATTTTTCCATTCTTTTCTCTATCTGTTCTTTTGTGTGTAGGATTTCAGGTGTCTTGTTCTCCAGTTCCTGAGTGTTTTCTTCTCCTCTTGAGATCTTCTGTTATATGTCTCCATTGTATCTTTCATCTCTTGTTTTGTGCCTTTCATTTCCATAGATTCTACCAGTTGTTTTTTTGAACTTTCGATTTCTACCTTATATTCACCCAGTGTTTTCATTATACACTTCATTTCTTTTGCCGTATCTTCCCTAAACTTTTTGAATTGATTTAGCATTAGTTGTTTAATTCCTGTATCTCAGTGTCAGTGTAAGTTTTTTCCTTTTACTGGGCCACAACTTCATATTTCTTAGTGTAGGTTGTAGTTTTCTGTTGCTTTGGCCTCTGGTTTCCTTGGTTACCCCAATCAGGTTTTCCCAGACCAGAATAGGCTCAGATCTCATGCTATGAGGCCTCAAGCCACTGTGCTTTTCCTAACCTGCCCAGCAGGTGGCACCTGTCAGCCTGTAGGAGTAAGGAGGTGTAAGGAGGTGTGGCCCCATTAGTCCTTAGTTTCTGTTTTGGCTGTTTTCCCCCAGGCTCTGGGGTCTGGTTCTGAATGGGAGGCTGGTAGTAGGACTGGGCACCACTTCGTCTTCCTAGGGAAGATACAGCCCCTAGGGAGTTTCATTTGCATTTAAATATGCTCTTTGTCTCTCAGACTCTGCTATTTCCACCCTTGTCTGGGTCAGAGAGCAGGGAACTGAAAATGGCTATGGCTTTCTCCACTGAGCCGCCCAGCTTGAGAGAGAGATAAAGGGATAGAAAGCCCCCCTTCAGGGCCAGTCCATGGTCCCCCCAGCTTCACCCACTGTCCAGAGATAACACCCGGCCCTCTGGGCTCCCCCTCTCAGCACAGAGAAGTCCTCCAGCTCTTTAAGATGAGTCATCACTAAAAGCCTCTGTCTGCTTGTTGGGGATTTGTAGCTTGTATTGAGCAGTCCACATTTGCCAATTAAAACCCCAATTAGAGCTGGGCTGAGGAATATTCGCTTGTTCAGAGTGTCTGCTCTCTATCACTGCAAGGCTTTGCAGTTCAGCATGCCGTGGGGAAGGAGCCTTCGGCGTAGGTCCGCAGTCTTTACTTAGAGATTTTATGCTGTGATCTCAGGCATTCCTCCCAATCCAGGTTGGTGTATGATGTGTGGACAGTCATGGTTTCCCCCCAGCAGTTATTCCAGATTATTTACTAGTTGTTCCTGGTTGTTTATTAGTTGTTCCAGGAGGACTAACTAACTTCCATTCCTCTCTATGCTGCCATCTTCTTTCTCCCTGTCAACTTGGGTTTTGATAGGGATTGCCTTGAATCTGTAGATCCACTGGGGGAAATACGGCCATTATAGCATTATTAGGTATTCTGATCGGTGAACATGGGAAGAATCCAGGACTCCTGAGTCCTAATTTAGTCCTTTTATGCCGGTTTGAGTGTATTCTGTCCCACCAAATGCCATTATCTTTGATGTAATCTTGTGTGGGCAGACCTATCAGTGTTGATTAGGTTGTAATTCTTTGAGTGTTTCCATGGAGATGTGCCCCAGCCAAATGTGGGTGATGACTTTGGATAATTTCCATGGAGGTGTTACCCCACCCATTCAGGGTGAGTCTAAATTAAATCACTGGAGCCATATAAGTGAAATGACAAACAGAAGGAACTCAGTGCAGCTGAGAGTGACATTTTGAAGAGGAGCTGCAGCCAAGAGGGACACTTTGAAGAATGCACTGAAACTGAGAGAGGAGCTTCAGCTTACAGAGACATTTTGGAGACAGCCTTTGAAAGCAGACTTTTGCTCTGGAGAAGCTAAGAGAGGACAAACACCCCAAGAGCAACTAAGAGTGACATTTTTGAGGAGCTGAAGCCTAGAGAGGAATGTTCTGGGAGAAAGCCATTTTGAAAGCAGAATTCTGGAGCAGACGCCAGCCACTTGCCTTCCCAGCTAACAGAGGTTTTCTGGACACCATTGGCCATCTTTCAGTGGAGGTATCAGATTGTTGATGTGTTACCTTAGACACTTTATGGCCTTAAGACTGTACCTGTGTAACCAAATAAACCTCTTTTATCAAAGCTGATCCATTTCTGGTGTTTTGTATCCCGGCAGCATTAGCAAACTAGAACACTTTCTATTCTGCCAATGGAAGGCATCATTCTGCTCTGTAAAACTTTACAAACCTTTACAAAAAGCTTTCTTATTTGTGTGATAATTCAGAGAATAGTAGATTGTTAAGTCCGTAGGGAGACCGAGAGAAGAGTTAAATCACTTCTGAGGAGCTAGAATAATTGGATGTGAGGGACATACATTCATGAATTAGGTACCTAAAATGAAGCAATTTAAAAACCCTAATGATGTGTATTTATGTGTGTGTATGTCTGTGTGTCTGTGTGTGTGTGTGTGTAGGATTTATTACAGTGTGGCTATTATATATTATTAATATCCAATTCCATAAGCTCATTTTTCCCAATATTTTATTTTGAAAAATTTCAAACATACAGTAAAAATAAAAGAATTATATAGTGGACACCCAAATACCTATGACCTGGATTCTGCAAATAGCATTTTTCTATATCTCCTTTATCACATATCTACCCATCTGCCTCTCCATCAATTTGTGTTATCTTTGAGTTCAAAGTATGGTACAGATATTAGTACACTTCACTTCTAAGCAGTTCCACATTTGTATCATTAATTAAAGTTTACAATTTGTTAAAAAATTTTACTTACGGTGAAATGTACAAATCTTGAGTGTACCATTTGTGAGTTTTGGCAAATGTATATACCTGTATAACCCAAAACATTATCAAGAGTGCCATTGCCCCATAAAGTTTCCTTCTTTCCCTTTTCAGTCAGTTTCCACTCCCCGCCCCACACAAAGAGGCAACTGTTACTCTGTTTTGTTTTCACCATAGATGAAGCAACACATTATGTACTCTTTTTAGAAAGCCTTCTTTAACTCAGCAAAATATTAATGAGATTCATCCATGATCTTGTCTGTGTCACTACTTCTCTTCACTCATATTGCTGAGTAGTATTCTGTTGTGTGAATGTACTTAATTTTCTTTATCCATTCTCATATTGATGGATCCCTGGGCTATTTTTTGTTATTACGAACATTCTTGTATGTTCTGGTTTGCTAATGCTGCTGTTATGCAAAATACCAGAAATGGATTGGCTTTTATAAAGGGGGTTTATTTGGTTACTAATTTATAGTCTTAAGGCCATAAGTGTATCCAAACTAAGGCATCAACAAGAGGATAACTTCACTGAAGAAAGGCTGATGGCATCTGGAACACCTCTTGTCAGCTAGGAAGGCACATGGCTGGCGTCTGCTGGTCCGGGATTGTGTTTCAGCTCCTCCCTCAGCTCCTGTGCATCCTTAGCTTAGCATCTCCAAGTGTCCTTCTGTCTGCAACTCCAAGCATTTCTGAGCATCTCTGTCAGCTCCCAAGCATCTCTCCAAAAGTCTCTTTCAGCTGCTCTTGGGGTGTTTTGTCCTCTCTTAGCTTCTCTGGAGCAAACTCTGGGCTAGCATAGTCAGCAAGCGTCTGGGCCTTGGCTTAGCACAGGGGGCATTTTTATCTCTCTGCTCTCTGTGTGAGCTCCCTTTAAAGGACTCCTGTAAACTAATCAAGACCTACCCTGAACAGGCAGGGTCAAATCTCCATGGAAACATCCAATCAAGAGGTCATACCTCATCAGAAAGATTAATCAATCTACTACCACAGGATTGCATTAAAGAATATGGCTTTTTCTGGGGGACATAATATATATAAACTAGCACATTGTACAAGTCAGTTTATGGATAAATACTTTCATTTCTTTTGGGCATATACCTGGAAGTGGAATTGTTGGGTAATGGGATAGGTATATATTTAATTTTATGAAAAACTGCTACACTTTTTTCCCAAATAATAGCATTTTACACTCCCACTGACAATGCACAAGAGTTTCAGTTTCCGTTTATCTTCACCAACATTTAGTGTTGTCTGTCCGTCTTTTTAATTTTAGCAATTTTGGTGGGTACATAGTGGTATCTTGTTGAGTTACAATTTGCATTTCCCTTAAAGCTAATCATCTTGAGCACGTTTTTATATGCTAATTGGCCATTTGTATTTCTGTCTTTGTGAAATGTGTGTTGAAACATAATACCTGTTTTTAAAGTTGGGTCGTTTGTCTTTTGTTATTGATCAAATAAAAAGTTAAAGGAGTTCTTTACATATCCTGTATCCTAGACCTGTTTTAGATGTAGGTGTTGTAAATATTTCCTCCCAGATGTGGATTGTTAATTCATTTCTTTTTAATGGTTTCTTCTTGAGAAGAAGTTTTTAGTTTTGATGAAGGTTAAATTTTCATTTTTTATTATTGTTACCATTTTCAGTATACTGTTTAAGAAGTCTTTACTTATCCCCAAGTCACAAAGGTATTTTCCTATAATTTCTTCTAGAAATTTTATAGTTTTAGCTTTTATCCATAGGTCTGTGATCTGTCATGGATTAATTTTTGTGTATGGTGTGAGCTAGGGGGCTAGATTTGTTTTTCTCAATGTTCCAATACCATTTGATGCTGATGTATCACTACCATTTGTTGAAGAGCCTTTCCTTTCCTCACTGGATTGCTGTGGCTCCTTTATAAAAAAATCAAATGATTGTAAACTGCAGTGCTAACTCTGAGCTCTCTATTCTGTTCCATTGATATGTTTGCCTGTTTTATGCCAATACCACACTGTCATTATTGCTGTAACTTTATAATGTATCTTGAAGTCAGGTAGTATAAGTCCTCCAAATCCTCTTCTTTTTCAATATTTCTTTAGCTGTTTCAGGTCCTTTGCATTACTTTATTCTAGGTTCTTATGTTTCTTATAGATTTTAGAGTTAACTTATCTTTTTATATAAAAATATTGGTGAAATTATGATTGGGATTGGGTTGAATTTGAGCAGAATTGATACCTTAACAATACTGAGTCTTCCAGTCTGTGAACAGGGTGAGTATCTCTCCATCTGTTTGGGTCTCCTCTACTGTCTCATGAGCTCATTTTCTTTTTCTGACTCACTGTTATTCTGTCCCATTGTTCCCTTTCCTCTCGTTTCTGCCTTATAAAGTCCTGCAGTTCGGTGATGAAGAGGGTGTCCCCTAGAGTCAGGGGACCTGGGGGATCTTGGACAAATTATTCTGCTTATTGGGAAAATGAGGATGAGAATGATTTTCACTTCATAGAGTTCTGTGGAGCATTATATGAAGTATTTAAGTAAAGCTCTTATAACAGGGCTTGGCATTGAGTGGGAGCTTAATAAATGTTGGCTTTTTTTAGGACTTGCCCTTCATTGTCTAGCTCAGATTGTACGTCATCCACAAAGCTTGCTCAGAGCCCAGTGCCTGACATTACTGTGCTGTTTTCCTTTCTGTGTAGAACATAGCACCTTTGCCTGAGTGCATCTGACTCCTCCTTTCTGTTATAAGCAACTTGATTGGAGGTACTTAATTTTAGCTGCTTTGGAGTCTGTTAATTGCTTATTATATAGCATCATTTCCAGTGGACCTTAAAAATCATCTCTGGATTCAGAAATTGGAAGTTTAATTTTTCTGAGTGTGATCATAGCTACAGCCTTATTTTTTACTCTAAGAATTTGTTGAGGCAGGTTTTATCCTCCATTACAGATGGGGAAACTAAGGAACCCCAAGAGAGGCTAAGCCACTAACCATAGGCACTTAAGGGGAGAGCTATGACTAGAACCCAGTTCTCTGGACTTGAATAATTTAATCAAGTTTGTGTTCACAGACAATGATGCTTGAAAAAAGCGACTAAAGCATGATTACAATATGTTAAAACTCTGTTAGATGTTGGAATCCCTTTTTCAGGGAGCTCCTGGCAAACCAGTTGCACAAATCCTTTATGAAAATGACATTTACACTTCATGACTGAGCCAGTGAATAGTATCATATAGGTTTAAAAGAATCTTAAACTGCCAGATGAACTTCCCCTTCTTTTTTGAAAAGGTATTCAGTGGGGTGTGATCTGTGGTAATCACATTTGCTGCTTGCTGCCCCTCACAAGGGTAAAATGTCTCAGGCTGTGGTCCTCCTCATTTACAGCTGCAGAGGCTGTTTGTAAGGGGTCCTCCGGTCTGTCACTGATCTCCCTCTGAAATACCTGGCTTCATCGTAGAAGGGCTCAGCTCTGTGTACTGCCCGGCCACAGTCAGCCGTGAAGTGGGACTGATGGAGAGAGCTACTAGAGCCTGAGAGTGGGTGACTTTAGCAAATGGACCACTTTCAAGAAGAAAAAAGATCTGTGCTCTGAAAGATTCATGCAGTAGCTATCATTTACATTTAATTATTTGCTTCCAACTACTGCGGACAAATACTTGCACTCATCTGATGTCGAGCTTTGGTGAAACCTCTAGGTTTTAATGTGTATTCACATGGTAAAAATTAATCAGGATCTTACTTCCAAAGAAAGAATATGACCAGGAGAGAATGAATACTCCCTTACTAGAGATGTTTTCTCATATCTGTTCCATTTTAAGCTGGAGGCAGGTGGACATGGGGCATAGACTCTGGGATATTCTGCTGGATACCTGCTGATTTTCTGGTTTTAGAATTCATGCAAGTACATTTCATTCATCACAACATGCATAGTTGCCTGGAGGCCAAATAGTTTTGTCTATCTTGATATTCTGAAACTTAAATTCTTACAAATCCCTAATTACCTGCTGCTACCACAAAAGAACCCATGTGACTTGTTACTTGTGCAGAGGAGTGAGTTGTAATGATGGTAACCATTTATTAAGTGCCTTCTTTGTGCCAGGCACTGTGTTAAGTCTTTATGAGCTTGATCTTATTTAATTCTAAGAACCACCCTATACTCCATTATCCCGGTAGATCACCTGGAGACTCTGAGGCTCAGAGAGCCAAGATGAAGACTCCAGCTCTCTGACTTCAGAGCCAAGTGTATACTGCGGCACTGCGTTGCCTCTTACCCTCATTTTTACCCCTCCCACCATCTCTCCCACCCTCCTTTCACGACTCCCGGTAGGATGGCAGCTGGATCGGGGAAGGTGACACAAAGCTTTGTAGCTCCCGTGTGCTTCCTGTGTTGTGGTGTTCTCCTTCCTTTCCTGTCTCTCTTCTTGGAACTGTCATCTTTTCACCCAGCTCCATGTCCTTTCCCCATGTCCTTCTCCCTTAGCCACTGTCACAGACCTACTGAAATAACTGTGTTTTTTAAAGAGGACATGTAAAGTTTTGAAAAGTAAATATGCATCCAGTTGCTTTCTGCCGTTAGACCCAGACTCCACGGCTAATGAAGTTACAGAATAAAGTGTGCTTGGGGTTCTAGAAATACAGGGATGATCATAATATTAAAGATATTATGGATATGGCTGTAGTTAACTCTCTCTGGAGTGTTTTGGAAGGGTGGAGGCATATTTGTCTGTCAGTTCTTCCTTCCATCCATCTCTTCATCGGATATCACTGAGAGACAGCGGTGTAGAGTCTGGGCTCTGAAGCCAGACCCCTGGGTTGAATCCCAGCTCACTTGCTTCCCTGTGACCTTTGGCAACTGTCTGGGCCTCTTTGTTCTTACCTGTAAAATGAGGATACTGCTGATTGCTACCTTCTAGGATAATTGAGAGGAGTAAAGCAATCTATGCAAAGTACTTAAAATAGTGTCTGATGTATCAAGCGCTCTGAAAACATACTAATTATTATTAATATTACTTTGTGCCGAGAATGCTCTAATACTTGACTCTGGACTTTGGGACTACAATGAACAAAACATGGTCTGTGGCATCAGCTTAGAGGGAAAGACAGAGAGAAAATTGCAAGGCTATATTAGTGCACCCAAGAGATGCGCAGGGTGATTTGGGAGCATATAGCAGAGGGTCCTAATGAAATATTCTGAGAATGTTCATTATAGAACTTTAGAGCTGGAAGGAATTGCAGAGATTTTCTGGTTGAACTCCCTTTGGAACCCAGAGTGCTTAAATGATTTGTCCAGGATTATTCAGGTGATTTATGGTAGAGCCAGGCCAGAATCTGTGCCTGCTGAAACTGAGGTCAGACTAGAACATATCACAGGGCCAAACCTCCTCCTTGAAGACTTGGGTCAATTTGCCAAAACATTTACTCCCAAATCATTCTGATCAGTAAGGCCTGATGTTGTGGGCAGCTTCTCAGAACTCAGACTTTACTTGTCTCTGGCTCCTGGGAGCTCTCCTGATGGTAATTTGTGCCAAGCCATCAGAATAACGATGATGGCCATTGTCTTATGTTTACTTGTAAGTCGTCCATCCTGATAATGATCACCTGGCAAAGAGAGACATTCATTCTGCTGTGGACATTTATAAACATCCAGTTTGAATATAGGAGACTGAGTAACCAATTCGCTTAACCTGGAACCCACAGACCTGCCTGAGGAACACGTATGTGATGAAATTAATCAGTTGACTTGGAAATGGAGATGAAAGAACATCTTTCAGGAAGTGTGTGTTGGAGTGGGAGAGGGAGAAAAATTTGTTCAAGACGGCACTATATCCTTAAAGGTTTTTGATAGTTTATAATTTATCTGTAATGGGAAAAATACTTTACCACTGAGATAATATCTTGGGATAAGTTTGAAATCACCAGTCATATTATGGATGTGTTTGTGGATGGATGTGAATTGTAGGGAATGAAATTTTTTCTGTGAATGTAATTTGGTGTGGATAAGATGATGAATACGCTATATGCAGTAAGAACCCATTTGATATAATGTCTGCAATTTTAAACTTAAAACCATTACGTTTTAGAACTGGAGGGTACCTTAGAGATCATTTCATACAAATCGTTTTGCAGATGTTGGTGCTGAATCCCAGAGAAGGTGAGTGTCTTGGCCTACAGAGAGAACTAGAATCAGATATTTAGGTAGCTGCTTTTGGAGACTTTTTAGAACACAAAGTTTGCTGTCCATGGGCTCACTTCTAATCTTTCAATAATAGTGATTTTATGTCATTACTACTTAGAGCTATAACATGATTTCTGGAAATGGGCCAGCCTTTCAGCCCTTTGCTTATGTGTATGCTTAATAAAAATAGTTTCTCAGATTCTTAATTAATAGTCAGTTGGGTAAATTTAGGGAAATTTAAACAATATTATTTGTCAAGCTTTTCTTTCTTTTGGATTATTAATGTGGTTTCTTCAAATTTTCTGTTAGCTGATTTAAAAGAATTCAGAGAAAGTCATAAATGCTGTTCTTTCCAAAGAAAAATACTGGTTGCTAGAGGGATTGAGTTTAATATAGTTTCATATCATAAAGGTTTTAATAATGCAGTCTAAAGTATTTGTACATGAATTCATTAAGCTCAGATTAGTCTTATTATAATTACTCAAAAAGTAATTCAATTTAAGAGAAAACATCTTAAATGAGTATAAAATACACTGTTAGCTAGGAAGCCATACTGTTCTACTTTATCAGCTCCATAAAGTACAAGCAGATTTGAACATAACTTTCACAGTATACAGAATGCAATCATAAAAAGTATTATTCCTAAATCTGTTTTTTTTTATGTTCTTTCAGTAGTTAAGAGCTTTATTCCTCTGTGCTAGGAATGAGATATACTAGGGATAGAAGGCCATAAAAACATTAGGGACTTACTCCTTGGCACTGCCTTCCCGAGTTAGTGTAGGCTGAGAAGTTATAAGCATATGGCCTGAGATTGATGTTGGTAGCACATTGCCTAGAAAATGTATCAGGAAGATCTTCAGGGCTTTTTTTCTTTTTTCATCCACAAATAAAAAACATTTATTGAGCTCTGTGTGTCTTCAGAGGTAGGACAATGACAGGCAAAGTATGGTCTTCATTTCTTATACTATAAATGATGAGGGGAGGCCAGCAAGAAAAATGACAGAACGTTACCCAGCCTGCATCCAAAAAGAGACAGACAGGAAAAAGGAGAGATAGACGGCCTTCCAGCATTAGAGAACGGGGTTCTTTTGGCGTGGAGGCCTGGTGACCAAGACACCGAGGCTTTCTACTTAGTCCTTAAAGCCATTACCAGGACTCACCTGGGCTCTGTTCAGTCTGAGCTGCCCGAGTGTGCCTGGAGGAAGCTGAGGGTCACGGATACGGGCCGTGCGGCTGCAGGGCTGCCTGAGCTGTGTGGCTTTGGAGACACAGAAAACTAATCACAGCCCCAGTGTGGTGCCACTGAGGCCCGGGGCGGGGCGGTGCTCCGGAGCCCTTGACCCAGGAGAGCACAGGCCTGCACCTGGGCAGGAAGGGGCTCTGTGCAAGTGGTTTGTTGTGCTCAAACTAACAAATTTATTGAATAAAACAGTGAAACTCTTTTCTCAGCCAAAGTCTTCATAGAACCCCATGCTCTCTTTGAAACATGCCATTTCAGCTGCCCCCTGCAGCCCCTACCTCTTTTGAACCCTTAGCTTCCAGGGAGCAGGAGGTTGAAACACTGATCAAAGCCCAGCATGGGGCTGGATGAGCCCCTTAAATGGTGGCCTTTGGAAACAACGACAGGTTCAGAGAAGAGAGCATGTCAGGGGGTGAGTGGTCCTGAAAACATAGGGTAATTCCTAAGACAGGGTTTCTGGGACTTCAGGGTTCTAATCTCAGTCTCTCAGATTATTTGGTGATTGAAGTAAGGTGTCGCTGGATCTTTGATCTAAAAGGTTAAAAATAGTTCACTCTCGTCCCTCATTTCACAAGACTATGGTAAAATTTGGGAATTGCTTTGGAGCTTCTTAAAGGGATTGTAGCCCCATGATGACAGGAAGGAATTCAAATGAACATTTTATTTTAATGGCTTTTCTTCTCATGATCCTTTTATGGCCTGTACAGTTCACAAAAGTTTTTCACATGGTAGCAATCAATAAATAGTTGTTGACATTGTGCTCTTTTATCTGTATCACCTCATTTAATCTTCATAGCCATTTGTGAGGCAGCACAAAAATTAACTATCGTTATTATCTGACTGATGAGAAAACCGAGTCTTGGGGAAGTTGAGTGATTTGCTTCAAGATCACACAGCTAGTCAGACAAGGAACCAACTCTGCGTGCAGGACCTGAGCTCTTTACCAGCCCCGCTCTATTGCTTGTTATTAAAATAACCTTAACTTTCATTTATTGAACATGCACCATAAACCAGCCACCACCAAGTGCTTAACATATATGGTCTTTGGTTAGTCTCACAGGAGCTCTGAAATTAAGTGTTATTATCCCCATTTTATAAATGAGGAAACGGAGACTCAGAAAGTTTAAATAACTATTCTAAGATCATAAGACTGGAAGGTGGCCTAGTTAGGATTTGAACCTAGTATTCTTTGACTCCAAAGTCCAAGTGCTCTATGCTGATTGAATTATCTAATTATCCTCTTGATATCCCTAAGTAGGTAAAAAGCTTATTCCTACCATCTCCATCTGATAGATCAGTTCACTGGCTAGAAGAGGTTGAGTGGGTTTACCTATCCCACGTTTCCACCTTGTAAGGTACTAGGACCCAATCCTGGGTCATCAGACTTTCAGTGGCCACAGCCACGTGGTGACGTGGCACTGGGCCATATGTGGGAGAGGATGAGTTAACCCCTGCCTTCCTTGGGAAGCCACTTGCCATTTTTGGACTTGGGCTTTGTCATTCTGAAGCAGAACTTCTCTGGAGTGCTATTTCAACAAGAGGGGAGGCATTGGTGGGCCCCACTTTTCAATTTAGAAAAATAGTAATTCACTTCATTCACTGAGGTTTGCTGGGGAAGTTATACAGGCTGAATTCTAGTTTCATATCCACATATGAACTTGCTGGTTTTTGAAAATCTGGTGGGGGGCAGCTCAGCCGATCATGAAATTGAGTTGGGTTAATGAGGAACCTGACCCTTCGTCAAGGAAGCGGCCGCCATTCCGGCTTCTCTCTAGATCTCTTTCTTGGCCCTGGGCTAGTGGAGTCCCAGTAAAATTTACAGTGCTTTACTATAAAAGCACTTGGACTTGAAAGAGAATTTTCTTTCTGTAGCTCAACCCACAGGAGGACTCGCAAGACAGCTGTCTCCCCAGGTGAAACTTCTTAAATGGAAGTTAAGTGCATTCATTTTCAAGAAACTAAACTCCCCTCATCTATAATTTAGCCTAGAAAAGAAAGCAAAATTGAGAGAGTAGTATGATTACATTGTTTGAGAACTAGTAGCGTTACCTCCCCCAGCCTCCTGGAAGTCACGCACACTCACTGTTTGGCGTATCTTTCGTGCTGGAGGAAGTGGGCTAAGTGTGATATTGTAATAATAGTGAGGGTTTCTCTAACCATAGTTATGGACTGTGGATTAAAATAGTAAATTATTCCTAGTAGACTGAATGGGCAATAAGACTGCCATCCAGTTCTCCTCATAAAACAAAGCAATAGATAAATAAAGGAAAACCAACTCACTTAACCCGCGTGGCTCTGTGTACTGCTAATTATTAACCCAGGCATAAGAGAGGGGTTCACCCAGAGTGTAGTTAAATCATTTTTAATAGAGGTAAACAGTAGCCATGTGGATGAGTAGCACTCAAGAAAGTTTTTAATCAGCAACGTTTAGGAATCACCCAGTCTAATTGCTATAACTTATTAATAATAATAAATAATCTAGTCTTTTTTTACGGCCCCTGTCCCTGGAGGACTCAGTGCATTAAAGACCTTGGGGGTGCGAATCTCTCAGTAGCTATGAAGGAGGGGAGCAGATATCCTTGATGCTCATTCTTAACGGACGAAGTTGGACATTAGGGCTAAGAAAGGCAAAACTGAGTTCCTTCTTTCTTATTTTCTTGTTCCCACATCTGAATCATCAACTTATACATGCCCTTTCATCTATCTATAGGACCAGAATGGCCCCAGGGGGTAGGGGTGGGGGTGGGGGCTGGAGAACAGGCTTTCTTTGTTCACTGTAATGGCTGGGGTTGAGGTTTTGTCCCCTGGGAAGCGGGTATGAGCAGAGGCTTGTCTGAAAGAGTTCATTTCCTCTGCACAAATGTCCCTGCCGTCCTCTGAGCTCAAATGGGTTGTGGCTCCAGTAGACTTTGGCAACTCCCTGCCGCCCTTCTGTGATTTCCAGTGCCCGTGAGAATGGGGAAGATGCTGCTGGGTCTCACACTCAGCTGATTCCCCACAGCAGATAATGGGAAAATGTTTGTATGAATTATCTAACTAACCTTCCCAACACTAAAGCCTAGGTATTAGAATATCTCTATGTCATCACTGAGGAAACTCAAGCTCAGAGAGTGTGACTGACCCCAAAATATTATTTGTGGTTAGTTAAACTGAAAGGAGAATCTCACACTCAAATTTGAGACCTGTTGCTTCTTATAAGCGGTTATTCTAGAGAGTTATGGGGGCAGAGGATGCAAACAACAGAGTCGAGAATGGGAAGAGTATTTCTATGGCTAATATCCTCTGCGGTCCACAATTTTGGGGGAGTAAAATGTAGCCAAACGGTACAGAAACTGCCTTTTTCTCACTTCTTTTCCTTCTGGCCATGAATCACTTGAGCTTGAGTCTGGGTGGCTTTTTCAGTTGGGAAAAGTGAACTTTTAAAGAAGGTACCCAAGTTGCTATCATATGGAGCAAAAGAGCAAATTGATGCTAAGAATGGAATGATTTATGCCCAGACAACAAAATACATAAATTTAGAGTGTAAATTACAAGATGAGTCATGTGCTGATTATTGCAATATTCATACTGGTGTTTAAAAAATCTACAATAGCTTACATGAAAATCAGGAGAGTGTTTTGGAATAGAAGATATGAGTACTTCTCTATGAAGAGTTGTCTGCTAATGCATGAACTACACAATAGCATTAGAAGGAATAAGGTCATTAAATCCTTGCCCGAATTTCCTTCCTCCCCGTCCACTGATGCTTTCCAGTGTTTCAAATCAGTACTGAATTTTGAAGGAAGTTCTCCCTGTCAAAAGCCATGGAGAGGAGACTGAGGATTCTGGACAGATGTCGAGACTGGGTCTGTATTTGGAAGACTAATCTTATTTCACTGATGTTTTCAAGGCTGGAAATTTTTGTCTGTGTTTATTAGAGGAGAATGATAATCTCTAACTTGTACTTTGCTAATAATAGGAATGAGCTTTTGTGCTTCATTAAGGTTAAATGGATCTCGCATAGTCCTGGCTCAGCCTTTAACTCCATGTGTGACCTTGGGAAAAAATCTCTCAATTCTCTGGGACTCAGTTTCTTCATCTGTAAAATGAGGCGTTTGGACCAGATGAGTGTGGAGACAGACCAGCCCTCTTCCCCTCCCTTTTGTGTGGTAGGACCCACATGGTAATTAAGGCCACAGCTCTTATTCTCAGGAGCTCATGATCTGCATAAATAACTAATTATAATATGAGCTCTAATTGCCACATGCACAAATTAGGAGCACAGTGATGGAAGCAGTGAGTTCTCTCTGTGGGGATAGGCTTCACAGTGGCAGTGACATTTGAAGGCTATGTAGGAGGGCTCCTCCAGGTGTGCAGACTGGTCAGAGGCGGGGGTGGTTCAGACTGCATTAAAGGAAGCAAATGCTTATGAAAATGGTGCACACAGTCCTTCCCACTGTCTCTGGGCAGTGCCAGGGGATTGGAGGTCAGTGGCATTCCACACACTGCTGTGTCAGGTATAAATTAGAGTAGAGCCAATGTTGTCCTATAATGCCACCAGTGTGGACCATTTACATGGCCCAGTTGGCTTTCCTGAGTGTGAGAGAAAGGGTGGTGTTTTAACCAACAACCCAGGAATTTTGCACCTGCAGTTTGTCTTACCTGTGCCCCAGTCACTGGCTTGGGTATGCCCTTGGGAGCTTGAGTGTTGCCTGTGAATGATACCCCTTGTGGGGTCACATGTGTCCCCGAGGGTAAAAACTTCTGTAGATACTCTCTCCTTGAAGTCTGTTGAGCCACCGGGTGAGTGTTTCATCACCATGGTCTTTGTGACTTTGAGGAGCTGATGTTTCAGCTGACAACTGACAGCAGAATGAGATGTTGATGATAGAGCTCTAATTTAGTTTTTCAAGACAAACATAACTTTAGTTTTAGAATTTGGATTATAAATTTGAGGCGTGTTCATTGTTAAAAACAACTGACCCAGAAATACTTATGTAAGGTTTTTAAAAAAATGAGCCCCAATCCCATCACCTGAAGATAAGCAACCTTTCCGTGACCACAGGTCCCACTCCATGTGACCCCACATGCACAACTGCACACAGATGGGCTCAGGCTGTGTGCTCCATTTCAGCATCTGCTTTTTTCATTCAGCGGTAATTAAAGTCTTTAAGTCATCATTTTTATTTTCTTTTTTTTATTTGTCTTTCTTAAGTCATCATTTTTAATAGCTGCACATAATCCATTCTGTCCCCATATATTATTTTTTGTTTGATTCTCTACTGACAAGTAATTATGTAATATTCAGTGTTTTGGGGTTTTGCATAAACAATGCCAAGGTGTCCTTGTAGGCTTCTTTTGTACCTTTAGGTATTTCATTGGATTAAATTCCTAGAAGTGTATTGTTGAGTCAAGAATTTCAGTGTTAACATTTCTATACATACTGTCACACTGTCTCTCGGAAGTTTCAAACCTGTGTACGATCCCACCAGCAGGTCTGGAACTGGCTCCCACTGTGTGGTCCGTCTGCATCCCTCTCTGTGCTCTCTTCCATCTCTAAATTGTGGATTGAGAAAGTGTGAGTAGACAAGAAGACTTTCTCAGTGATTGGGAGGCAGGAGAAGCAGGACAAGTGTGAATGCACATGAGAAATGTCAGAAAGTGCCAGGCATGTGTGTATGTTCACTGAAAGATATGTACAAGAATGTTCATCCAAGTTCCTAATTGACAAACACTGAAAACAGTCCAAATGTGCATCAACATTAGAATGAAGAAATAAACTACGGTATAATCATACAGCAGTGGGAATAATGTTGTACTGTGTATTATGGCACAGATAACTCCCACAATTGCTTTTTTTTTTTTAATGCTTATATAATTTTATTGTAACTTAATACCAAAATTACATAAAATATAAAATTAAGCAGAAAACTGATGAACTTTGTTTTCTTCACACAGTCTTTAAGAATCTCAAAAAGCCTTGAAGTTTGCTATCTTCTACTGTCTTATTAGAAGGATAAAAAACTTTGAATGAAAATCCACTTCTTGGAAAGGAGCCAGGGTTTATGCAGAGGCATTCAGTATTGGTCATAGTGAAAGGATCGTATTTGTCTGCAATGACAAGTAGATCAGGCACAGGATACACTCTCAAAGCATAGTCATATGCCCAATACACTGGGCAGACATAAAGGGGTAGAGGAGTCAGATGTCCTTGGGATAAAATAGTCTTTGTAAAATGATTAGGAATATCCAAATTGTTACTAGGAAAACGGACACAGTTTCTGCACATTTTATTCACTAAGTTTTCACGAAAAACAATAATTTCTTGTGTACAATGTTGAATTCTGCAAGGATTAGTAGTAAAAACTGAAAATGGTACTCTTTGTCTGAATTCATTAGTGATGCTTTCAGCAAGTGGAGGCCTTGGCAGGATGGAACCAAACCCGGGATCCTCTGGTCCGGGTACAAATACAAAACGACTACTTTGGTGAATATTTGGGTATTCACATATTATATCTGCCAAAGTTTTTAGGGAATCTTTCAAAGACTGGACTTGATTTTTTCCATACAGTGCAGATGAAAAATCACCACACAGGATAAAGCAGGTGGGAGGTGCTGGTGAATAACCAGAAAACATGGTGTGAGGTTTTTCCAATACTTCTACTTGGTCCAACCAAACATCAGATATAAACACAAACATTGCATCTTTGTTCTCATCTTCTAATTGTTTTAGTTTTGCAGAAGATTTCACAGATGTATTAGAAGGCCCTCCAAAAAAATTAATATTTCCATAGTATGCCCTAGTAGTACTAGAGGGTTCAGTGGGTGGAAATCCAAAGGCATTGACATGAAACACTCGATCTTCAAACCAACCTTCTGCTAAGACAAAGCACGCTTCTGTATATAAACCACTATGGAACTGAGCTTTACTAAGATCCAGTTGTACTGTTCCAGTAGGATCTTCCAGAAAAAATTTTCCCTCTTTTAACTGGGTTATCATTCCAAGAACAATCACATCTCCAATTTTGGTTGTACTACCTAATAAGGTTTCTATTGTCTTAAGCTGGAATTTGCTTCCACTTTCATCAGGGTGAGAACCTATCACTGGAGGAGTGAATAATTCATGCCTGTGGGTCCTCTGGTGCAAAATGGTATATCGCTCACGAAACAGCTCCGCTTTATCTCTTGCTGTTCCAAATAAATTTGGTTCAGGGTGGTTGGTCATTAATATAGGAAGAAATTTTTTTCTTTCTGAATTGTACACAAAGCGTGGAATATCAAATGCTCCTATGATATTGAAAATCTGTTCTATAGTTTCATCTACTGACTGACTGCATTCCTGGACTGCTGCTTCCACTACAGATCGTTCAATCATGTTTGATGTCAAAGGTTGCTTTTCAACAGCATCGATGATCTTTTCCAGTGCATCTTCTAGCTCCAGTTCACTGATAGATTGAAGAGCATCTGTGAGACACTTAATGGCTTCAATTTGGGGTGAATCTTGCGACCGCTCCCAGGATAGACCAACGCCTGCAAAGCCATGCAGGATCCCGCCCCTCCTAAATCTCATTAGGCTCATCCAGTGCTTCTGGTCTTCCTAGTGCTTTCACCACCTCAGGGTCTTCATACAGCCATTTCTTCCCACTATTCTCTTCCCCTAGTTAAGTCTTGTTCATCTTTTAACACTCAGCTCAAACCATTTCTTCAATGAAGGTTATGCACCTTGTCATACACTTTCATAGCACTTCTTTCCAGGGATCCTTTTCACAATTGAAATTAAATAATTGTGAATTAGCTGTTTACTATCCACAGTAGGCAGACTTCTTGGATGGCATCAAATGATCCTTGCCTTCTAGTATTCACATACTTGTGTAACTGCTGCCCTTGAATGTTGGCTGAATCCAGTGACCTGCCTCTAGCTAACAGAATATAGCAAAAATGACAATATTCTACTGTGTGATGACTTTAAAAATAGAATTTTTCATAGTAGAGATGTCAATTCCTTGATTAGACTACAAAAGACTATGACTTCCATCTTGCCAGTAGATACTCTCTTGCTGGTATGATGAAGCAAACTGCCATGTTGAAGAGGCCCACATGGCAACAAACCGAGGGTGGCCTCCAGTCAACAGCCAGCAAGGAACTGAGACTTAGGTGAACAATTCAGGAGGAATTGAATCCTGCCAACTACTGAAGGAGCTTGGGTTCTGAGTGGCTGTAATTTGAGATGACTGTGGCCCATCTTGATTGCAGCCTTGTGAGAGACAGTGAAGCTGAGGACCCAGCTAGGTTACGCCTGGATTCCTGGCTCACAGCAACCCCGGAGCAGCAAGCCGCGCAGCTTGAATGCTGAGAGCGCTCGGCTCCGCACTCGTTCTGGCGCCATGTTCGTGTTTTGGCGCCACGGCCGTCCCACAATTGCTTTTGAGCAAAGAAACCAAACATTAAAAAAAAGCCTATATATATGTGAGTGTGTGTGTATATATATGTATGTGTATATATATATGTGTGTGTATATATATATGTGTGTGTATATATATATGTATGTGTATATATAAAGTTCAAAAATAGATGAAAATAATCCATGGTGTTAGAAGCCATGATAGTGGTCACTCTTGGGGTGTTAGTGCCTGGAGGAGCAAAAGTGGGGTTCTAGAAGATGGAATGTTTCTTGAGCTGGGTACTCGTCACACAGGCGTGTTCACTCAACTCTATAACTGTAGTTTGTGCACTTTTCCTGAATAGGATAAAATAAAAACTATACATAAAATGAGTAACTGGTAGGCCAGGTTGCCAGGGCAAGTCTCCTGGGTTGTGCTGGGATCCTTGTTCTTTCTTACTTTTTGGAGCCATGTGTTGCTCCGGTTTTTACCAGATGAATTCTTTCATTCTTGAGGACTCAGTTTAGAAGTCACTTCTCCGGGAAGTCCTCCCTGACTCCCCCAGTCTGGTTCAGCCACCAGCCCTGTGCCTCACCGACCCTGTGCTCCTTCTCAAGCTGTGCTCTCTCTGCCTGCTTGTTTGTTGGTGATCTTCTCTAGATGTGTGTTTGGTGCCAGACACGGTGCTGGGCATACAGTAAACTCTCAATGTTTGTTGAAAAAATAAATTAATATTTTTTTTTATCTTTTTTAACAGAATTTTACCAAAGATTTAGTATGGAGACCTATTGTTGGTTGTGGATTATAATGTAGCGAATTCATATGACTATTTTGTTTACATGATTTAAATATGGAACATCAGTATATTTGCAGACTTTTCTGGTTCTCTTGTTTGTCATTGCTATTTTTGTTGTTTATTTATAAACTAGTCCAGCAGCTTAACAGTGGGAAAGGAGATAGATGGTTTGGGGATCAGATAGACCTGGGTTCAATCCTGGATCCATCCCTTACATCTCTGTGGGTTGGATGAGTAATTTAACCTTCTGGAACCTCCGTTTCCCCATCTCTAAAATGAGGATGACAATAGAACTTACTTTATAGCATTGCTCTGAATAATTATAATGCTAATTTTAATAGTACCTCCCGATTTTTGTATGATTGCTGTGTGCCAGGTGCTGTTCTAAGCCCTTAAAATATATGACATAATTTGTTCAATCTTCCAAGGCTCCTACCTATTTTATAGCTTGGGGAGCTGTAAGTGGCCGTTAGCAAGTGTAGCGTGAGGATTTAAGCCCAGGCAGCCTGACTGCCTCTGTGTTAAAGGGAGCGTTGTGTGTGGAGCCCGCAGCAGTGTGTTATCTGTGATTATCATCATTGTCACTTACAACATCGTTACTAATATATTTTTCTCCTCTCTCTCTCACCCATCCCCCTCTTCCTGTTTTGCTCTCTCCTGGCAGATGTTTTCCAGCAAGGTAAGTTCCATTGCCTGCTGCCTCTTTTTCCACGGACTGTGCTCTTTGGGGGAAAAGGGGATAGTTGGTGTGCAGAGGGTTTTGGGGTTTTGCATTCTCTGTGGACATGTCACGTGGGCTTATGGGGGAACCATGGGGACAGTGGCTGGAGGTGGCCTGAGTCCCACCCTCCTCCCTGGC